>NC_091990.1:13908923-14163923 GCF_044704955.1 Pristiophorus japonicus
GTGATAGTACCAAACCAGCCAACACTATCCCTGTGTAGAGTTCAAGACTAGAATCCAAATTCAGCAGGAACATTGTGTGCTTTCATGTTCACAGCTGCACTACAAGCTGGATGCTCATGGGTTCAACATAAGAATCATGCTGAGGAAGAGAACGAACTTGTAGCTGTCCTCTGAATTTGAAAAATAAAATTAACTGCATTAAGCTGTCAGGTCACTTTCACCAGGTCCAATTCAAATAGGTTAAGAATTTGATTAGGGATTCTCACTCGAAAGTTGACAGCGATTAGACAGCAATTCAATGCAACTTTAATTTACAGTATATTGTTGCATTATGTATTATTTCTAAAGGTGAGCATGGCAGAGCTAGAGAATTTCATCTTCGTGTGTGGTTGACAGGTGCATTTGTGTAAGGGGCCCGTGCTGAATAAATAAACTTGCAACTTAAAGGGGAGGGTGCCAGTCAAAAGTGGGGAGGGGAGGGGGGAATCTTTCAGGTAGAAGCACCTATTCCATAATGTTGCTCATGGAGTATTTCCCGCCCCACCCCTGCAATGTTTCTTCCCCCATCTCCTGAAAATGCTTATTTTTGCTGACATGACATTCCGTGGGTACCGGCAGCCCTTCAGTACCAGTCACCATTCTTCAAGTGTGATAGCAAATCTTGCCAAGCTAATCGACAGTAGGAGAACG
Source organism: Pristiophorus japonicus (assembly GCF_044704955.1). Lineage (NCBI taxonomy): Eukaryota > Metazoa > Chordata > Chondrichthyes > Pristiophoridae > Pristiophorus > Pristiophorus japonicus. The sequence goes on from NC_091990.1 coordinate 13,909,614, forward strand.
CATCATAAGAGAGTCCAATCCTGTGCTCACTCGACATCCGCACACTCGCACTTTCCAGCATTTAGTGATCAAGAGCAGGGACTCTGGATGATTTTTCCCCTTTCTCAAGCCCAGGAGCACTGTGGCCAATTGTATCACCCCGATTGCTGCACCTGCTGAGATCAGGGTACTGAATAGACTGAGGATCAAATCTGGGATCTGTCTGGTCTCTATGGTTCAGTGCTGTGCTGTGCAGTATGTCAAACCACTAAGTATGCACATTTTAGACAAGCAGATGTATGAATTGCACTGCACCATGGAGTTTGTAAGACCATGAGTTTGTACTTTGAATTCCCCAAACACAGAGTAACGCAAAATCACAGGAAGTAAATCCAACATTACAACAGTGACTACACTTTGAAAGTTATTCATTGGCTGTAAAGCACTTTGGGAAGTCATGAGGACATGAATGTCACTATAGAAATGCAAGTTCTTTCTTCAGATAGTCTCACACTTCCGAGCTGCAAAATAGCAGATAGAGGTTCCAAAATACAGCAATATGCTCATCACTTCTGACCGAAGAACAGGGCTAGGAGTCAAACAGCTGACAAGAATAATAAAGAAAGACATAATAAAATGGAACTCATAAAATGCTCCTTGTGTAGAACATTGTTTTTAGAATGCTGATATCTTGAAAGTGGATCTGCACAAAGCAAGCTCATCAAGAGACAGTGATTGGCACAACTTCTTTATCTGTTTACCAACACACAACTCAATGATGAAAATTATTATATATGCAAACTATAGATATACTCTCTGTGTAGTCACTGTATAGTTACATAAGATGGAGATTTATTACCTGATGTACTATCATTAAGGTTTACACTGTGTATATACTATGCTGGCACCATTAGAAGGTGTAACTGGTGGATAGGGAAGATCCAGTGGAAATGGGAAGACCTCTTCATTCCAGCAATCGATGTCTCCCGTGCTCAGAGGCAGAGCAAAACCTCACCTTCGCTTGGGCCAGGCACCGGAGAACAGACCAGCGCAGCACCTGAGGCACAGACCGTCCATCATGACTGCGTGGCAATGATCCGTCCGAAACGACCTAAAAAGTACCATCCCGGCTCCAGTGGCAGGAATCCTGGGTAAGAAGATCGAATTCACAGGCACTCTTCCAGTTTTTGTGGCAGAATCACGGGAGAGAAGGATCAAGGCAGGCGACCTCGAGGTCAGAGGCAAAGTGGCATCCCTGCTGCAGCAAGGTGCAGCGTGTCTGGAAAAAAAAGATGGTCGCGACCATATCACGGGGTGCAACGCTGAAGGACCAACGTGCGCTGTCTTAACAAAGGATTTGATTGGGGTAAAGCCAACAGGGTTCTCTTAAAGGAGACCTGCAACCAACTGAACTTAGAGACATTGTATGCATGGTAATCAATGTAATGAACCGATTAAGATTGTGAACAAAATGTTGTTGAGAGATGCCGGTACTATTCCAAATGTAAAGAACAAAATGTTGTTGCGAGATGTCAGTATCAGTCCTAATGTAAAGAACAAAATGTTGTTGCGAGATGTCGGTATCAGTCCTAATGTAAAGAACAAAATGTTGTTGCGAGATGCGGTATCAGTCCTAATGTAAAGAACAAAATGTTGTTGCGAGATGTCAGGAATAGAGTGTTCCCAAAAGTAGCAAGCGAGCGAATTCGGGAGGGTAAAGGCGCTGATCCTGATGCCCTGCCCCAGGTGTCCCCACAAGTTATAGGCTAGCGACCTCAGGAGGGTGAAGGTACTGATCCTGATACCCTGCCCCAGGTCTATCCCACGTTGCAGACACCCGATGGCACTATTCGCCACGGACCTGGAAACGCAAACGGCGCCAATAGGTGCAGTCGGCCGCCGTTGCCCACCACCCGGGCGCAGCCCCCAGACTTAGTCGCTATCTCGGCCATGTCCGGGATCGAAAGGTCAGAACCGAGTTCCCCAAACAGGACCTGGAACAGCCAGGTTCCCGTTAAAAGGGCAGGCAGAAGGAGGACAGGGAAGCCACACACATCTGTGGCTCTGCCCACCATTAGGCAACGGCAAAGGCCCCAAGTCCTGGCTAGGTGAACGAACTAAGCCCATCCCGCTAGCAGGGGGCGCAGTGCCGCTATCAGACGACTAGGACCCTGTCCGGTTGCTCTGGAACCTGCGTCCTTGCATACCTGTACTGCTACCTCAGTACTGACCATGACTGAACCATGAATGCAATCTACTCAATCCTGGCGCACGATCGCAAAACATAACGAATGTAAGTCACTGAACCAAGGATACAAACTGTAACTTCCTTTCTTTGTAATTGTACTGTGTCTGATCCTGTGTGTTAATGTAACGGGCATGCAGCATGATCTCGCTGGGGGGGAGGGGGGGAGGGGGGGAGAAAATGGATGTATGTAGCCATGGACACACACATGGATCACAACTAGAACCCATTGGAACCTCCACTGCATCACTGAACCATCCAAACTGGTAACCACTACCCAACGTTGTGGCAAAAGGACTTGGGGATTAACAGGGAGAGCCAAGCCAAAGCACAGCCAAGGTGCAAGGGCTATTGGCACTTAAGTCTGGGGAGAGCTAAGCCAGAGCATATAGTGCAAAGGTAATCGGCACAAAGGACTTGGGGGAGAGTGATGCTATATATGCAGACTATAGATATACTCTCTGTGTAGTCACTGTATAGTTGCATAAGATGGAGACTTGTTACCTGATGTACTATCAATAAGGTTTACGCTGTGTATATACTATGCTGGCACCACTAGAGGGTGCAACTGGTGGAGACTGGGGTTTCCTGCCCCTGTGGCAGAGGCTGTCCACTAGAGCGCACTGCGGTGGGAGACCCGAGGGTCACCTGCATAGGTGTGCAGGGCCCAGTATAAAAGGCTGCCCACCATGCTTGTGCCTCACTTTGGAGTTACGAATAAAGGACCAAGGTTACCACAGTTTGAGTACAGCACATTGCCTCGGGGAGTCATTCATAAGTGCATTGCAGACATAACAGAAATCACATGAAAAAATACAACAGACTAATGTGTAACGTAGATGCAATTCAATCTGTTGCACTTTCCTACTCTCTGTATTCTTGGTAGTGTCCCTGTCACTCCTATAAAAAGGGGATTCGTCAGCTTGACCAGGCCACCTCTAATGAAAGGCACCTCCCAAACTATTAACCTGTCATTTTGTTTTACAGATGCTCACTGACCTGACATGCATTTCCAACATTTCTTGTTTTCATTTCAAATTTTTTAAGTTTGCGGTTTTCTTTTCACATATTACCCAAGAGTATTGTTTAAGTAATTTATTTTCTCCAGATCTTTTTAAATTGGCCATATACCTCTTAAACGTGAATTTTCAATGGGCTCGTTATACATTCGTGGCCCTCAAACAACCCAGCCACAGACACAAAGGCTGTGGCACCGAAAAGTTAAAGAGCATTTTTTCAGCAGTAGCTTTCAATAACACTGGGCATCGTCATTTACTGGAATGAGTGACTACAGTGGCACAAGAGGCTGCTTTGTGCTAACTGGTCTGGTGCCAACTAGTTTGGCACCTGTAGCTGAGTAATAGTGACTATTTTACTTTCTTGATGCCATTTGAAACCTCTCCAATCCCACATTCCAGCGCGTGGCAGCATTATTCTTTTAACGCATGAAACGTTTTCTTTTAAATACTTTCTATATGTCAGTAAAGCATTATGATACACAGATTCTGAATAGGAACCACAGTCGCAGAGGAGCCTTTATGGTAATAGAATAGTATTTCACAGCCACTCAGCACTGATGGGCTGGCAAAACTGGCTCCCAAGACCACTGAAAACAGCTGACGTCTGCTGCCACAGAAATAAGCGAAGGTGGTAGCTTTTATTATTAACTACAGCCAATGGCAAGAAAACCCCACATTTGTCATTAACTGCAGCTTTTAAATGTAAATGTGCCGAGAGAACGAGAGAGAGAGATTTTATTTCAAATAGTTTTGCGGTGCAATGCTGAGGAAAAGAGTTGACTCCCGACAGTTTGCACCCAGTGTAAGCACCAAGCTTTCCTAAGTCAAGTAGAACACAGGCCCTTCCCCACATACTGCACCATCTGAAATCTGCTTTCCCCACATCAACCTTCCTTGTATCCTCTCTGAGTTAGACTGACAATTTAGCATTGAATTATTGTCAGTTTTGTGCTGTGAAACTGTATCCACTGGCAACTGGGCTGAAGCATTTCAAAATAATTTAAATTTATAGCCATCAGCGAGAGACTTGCAACTCATCAGTGAATAAACTGCCACTTAAATTTTCCCCCAATTTTATCCCCTCCTTCTGAAGTTACTGACTGTGTGTTTGTCTCAGAGGTCTGAGGGGACAAAGCTGGGTCGTGGGATTCTTTTACATGTATGTGCTGGTCAAAGTCAAGCATAAAGGTGGTAGAGAATTGAATTTTAGTTTAGAGTTGACCGGTTCACTTGTGTGGGTTCTGAAAGTGACTTGTACTAAATAAACTTGCAATTTAAAGGATAGTGAGATCAGCGAAGAACTGGCACAGGCACAATGGACCAATTAGCCACCTCTGTATTGTAAACTTCTATGGTTCTTTATATTTGTTTGCAAGAAAAGTCCCTGGTAGTTACAAGTGATACAATCCCCACATGTCCTTGTTCAAAGAGAAAATAAGTGTCTGGATGAATACACTGTCTCCTCCCAAGCTTTAAAGATCGACTAACCCATTTGCTTTAAAAACAAATAACCTGACATTATAAAATGTAACATCCAAACACTTAGACAACATAGTCCTTCAGGTATAACAGGGGCTTCCTACGAATTGGCATTGCTTGATCCTCAACATTAATGGCTGCATCATCTAGTTCATAGGTTCTGGCAATGTTATAATTTTTTTGAGGATACACACATCATCATCATCATCATAGGCAGTCCCTCAAAATCAAGAAAGGCTTGCTTCCACTGTAAAAGTGAGTTCTCAGGTGACTGAACAGTCCATTTCAAGAATTACAGTCTCTGTCACAGGTGGGAAAGACAGTCGTTGAAGGAAAGGATGGGTGGGGAGTCTGGTTTGCCACATGCTTTTTCCACAGTCTGCGCTTGTTTTCTGCATGCTCTTGGCTACGAGACTTGAGGTGCTCAGCACCCTCCCAGATGCTCTTCCTCCATTTTGGGTGGTCTTGGGCCAGGGATTTCCAGGTGCACTTTATCAAGGAGGCTTTGAGGGTGAACTTGTAACGTTTCCTCTGCCACCTGGGGCTCGCTTGCCACATCAAAGCTCCGAGTAGGGTACTTGCTTAGGGAGTCTCGTGTTGGGCATGCGGACAATGTGGCCCACCCAACAAAGCTGATCGAGCATGGTCAGTGCTTCAATGCTGGGGATGTTAGCCTGAGCGAGAACACTGCCATTGGTGCGTCTATCCTCCCAGTGGATTTGCAGGATCTTGCGGAGGCTGTGCTGGTGGTACTTCTCCAGCGCTTTGAGATGTCTGCTGTATACAGTCCACGTCTCTGAGCCATATAGGAGGGCGGGTATCACTACTGCCCCTATAGACCATAAGCTTGGTGCCAGATGTGAGGTGTGATTTGAAGTCGTGGTTACATCTTCTTCTGGAAAGGCAAACCCGAAGAAGTACGCCGCCTCCACGGAGTTGGTTTCGCCATCAAGAATAAGCTGGTGGGCCATCTCAGAGACTCCCCCTGAAGGATAAGCGAACGTCTCATGACTCTCTGACTCAACCTAACCAGGAACCAGTGCGCCACAGTCATCAGCGCGAATGCGCCAACTCTCAACGCAACAGATGAGACCAAAGAGGAATTCTACTCCAGCCTAGAACAATCCCTGCCCCAAATCCTTACAGACAACAAACTGATCCCCCTCGGCGACTTCAACGCCAGAGTCGGTAAGGACATAAGACCTCTGGAAAGGGAAAACCAACTCAAGCGGTACCCTGCTCCTGACAAAATGCCGAGAACATGACCTTGTCATCACCAACACCTTGTTTCATCAGAGGGACAAGTATAAGGCATTATGGCAACACCCTCACTCCAAGCACTGGCATCTGCTCGAGCGAGGGATCGCAAGGACGTGCACATCACGTGCACTATGACAGGAGCCGACTACTGCTGGATGGACCACCGCCTAATCCGCTCCATCATAAATATCAACATAGCCCCAAAACAACGACGGCAAAAGAAACAATGCCGCAGGACAATAACGCTGGGGCACTCAAACACCCACTTAAAAAGGCCCTATGCAGCCAGCACCTCATTGCCAACCTAGGGACTCTCGATGACCCTGAGACGCAGAGTGCCCACAGTGCCTAGTCTGCCCTCAAGTTCTCCGTAACCAGCGCACGCGAAGAGATGCTCGATCACTCAACCAGGAAACACCAAGACTGGTTTGACGAAAATGACCAGGAAATCCAGAAGCTAATAAGCCGCAAGCGCGAGGCATTTCTGAACTTAAAGCAACAACCCATTTCAGGAGCAGCAAAGCAGCTCTACAGGCGGCTGAAGGCCGAGGTCCAACAAAAAACCCACGACCTAAAGAATAGATGGTGGGTGGAGAAAGCACAGGAGATCCAGCAGCTGGCCGACAACCATGACGTGCCAGGATTCTTCAGCACAGTCAACCACCTATGGCCCAAACACCCAAAGCCCCACATACTGCTGGCCAAGAACGGAGAAGCACTCATTAAGGGCACCTAGGCAATCAGTGTCTGCTGGAAGGAACACTTCGAAGATCTCCTTAACCGAGACTCTGTCTTCGATGCGAGTGCCCTCGACTCCATCCCACAGCATGTTACCCGCCACCATCTCAGCAAAACCCCAGCCCTGCATAAGGTAGAAAAGGCCATTCGTCAGCTCAAGAATAACAAGGCAACAGGAGCAGTTGGAATCCCTGCTGAGGCACCAAAATAAGGTGGTGAAGCACTATTAGCAAGGATGCATGACCTCATTTCTCTTATCTGGAAGGAGGAGAGCATGCCAGGAGATCTCAGAGATGCCGTAATTGTGACCATACACTTCTGGTCATTTGATGAGAACTACTTCGAACAGTTATAGTGAAACCAAGTCTATGAATTATGGTGAGTTGTTTGTATGAGGGTATGTTTTCCTTGCTCATTATTTCTCACTGGTCACCAACTTTGATATCACTAGTTGATGTTGTTTTTGTTCAGCATGCTTTCATGTTGGCCTTAATGCTCTAATCTTTCTTTATATCTCATATCACTTGGAAGTAATAGTGTGATGATTCATCTGTGCTGGAATGAGACATAGTGCAGTAGTTACATAGGAATGACCACAGTTGTTGCTGCCAGGATGACTTTTCAATTGTGCAGTATGGACACATTTCTTAATGGTTTTCAACACTCTTTCAGCCTGTGAGTTTGACGTGGTTTGACAGTGGCAAAATCCAAGGTGTTCTGAGAAGGTGCTGGATGATGGGCTCTGTAACTGAGCTCTGCTGTCTGATTTTACGCCCTCTGAAATTTAGTAGTGCATAAAACTTGCCCAGAATAGTGGCCCGAGCTGCTATAAATGTGGTTATTTCAACTGCTGGAAATCAAGAGAAATCATCTTCCATTACTAAGGAATAGTCTCCAGATGGAAAGGAACCACAAGAATCAACACTGTCTGCCATGGATAATCTAGGTAAATCTAAAATGGCGAGTGATGCTGTCTTGTGTTCAATGTGTGTTCCTGACAGTGGAGACATCTTTTATAGCTGTTTCTATCTTACAGTCTATGCCTGGGAACCAGTGTTTTGTTCTGAAAAGGGCTTACCTATTGATGACTGATGCAGGTGAGGGCTATCACTTGATCTTGTAGTCCTGTTGGGATGATTATACACCTGCCATGTAGGAGAACATCATTCTCAGTGACTGATAACTCCAGGAGAGCCAGCCATAAATGCTGGTAGTCCGCTTTCAACTTGTGGCAAGGATTGGTGTGCTTGTAATGTAAGGTCCTTCTGTGCATCTTGCTTGATATGAGCTAGAGTGTTTGCTTTGGGATTACTTAATTCCTCAGCTCTTGCTGAATAATAACTTGCTAGCAACATCTGGATTTGGACGTTGTAACATGCCTCAGATCCAGGGTGACAGTTAACAACCATGTAATTAGACTGGACCTTTCAGCAACAAGCACTGGGCCCTAAAAGAAGGTTCAGACTGTGGATTTGAAAATATGAGGATCAAAGGCTTGTTATCTGTAAATACCATAACTTGTTGACCAGAGCTGTATAGGTGAATTGGTTGCTCAGCCATTTAACTGCCAATGTTTCACATCCAATCTGGGAATTGTAGCACCCTGTGGAATTGAATCAACTGGCACAGATCATAGATCTAGTTGCATCAAGATCATCTTCATCTTCTTGCATAAGGATGGCTTTTAAGCCAACTGCACTGGCATCAACATAGATCTGCATTGGTCTACTGGTATCAAAATAAGTCTGCCACTAGATGGTGATTGCATGGTCTTCATGACTATCTTCTCACTTTAAATACTCCTGCTGCTGAAGAGTACTCAACTCCTTTTGTATCACATCAGATCAATGTGTTGCAAATGTTCCAATATAATGGTTCCCTCATCAAGCTCTAGCTGGTGATACCCAGATTTCAGATTTACCCATTTATCGCTGTGAGAATCTTTCTTTGGTTGATATATCATATCGTTCACATTGAATTGCTTTCTTTGCAGCTCACATATCAACAGATATACACATCATTAGTATTCTAGGGCTTGGAGACAATTACCAGAGTTAAGACTATCTGCAACATCAATTATATCACTGTGCTCCAATTCTTTTAATTTTGCTTTAGTTTTCTTGCACAGAGGAAGTGGCACCTTTTAATGACAGTGAGCAATAGATGTGGCAACATACAATTTGACTGCCATTCAGTTTGCCTGTACAATCAAGAAAATTCACTGTGAATAGCACCTTCTGATGTTGGTACATTGATGCTTCATGCTGCTGAGGGAAGATGAATGCATTGTTGTGCTCAAACTGCATTTAGACCAAGTAGAGAACCAGGCTTTCCATTCACAACAGACACATCCATTGAGATTGTTCACTTGCCATATTCGATGTCTTATCAAATGGAAGTAACTGGATCGGCACATGATATAGCTTCACTTGAGAATCGGAACTAGCAATCAATAGATTCGTAATTGATTGATCGATCCTATTCAATGAACACCTGAAATCAACAATAACTCGAATTTGTGTACCTTGAAAATGTACTATTATTGACTTGTTACTGATAACTGATTTGATGGTGTTCTGTTGAGACCATGAATGACTATGCATCAATATCATCTGTAGAGCTGCATACAGTAAGTTCTGATTCAGTAACTTGATGCATGTTGTGTTGTTTTTACTGGCTAAATATCCGTGGACATACACCTGGGCCACCATGGCTCATCGAATGTTTCTGTGTAGACCTATAGTTGGGGTGATTGACAGCACTGAGGTTATCTCTTTTCCAACGTGCAAAACATTCTTTGCCTTTTGTTGGACGACCACCAGAGTAGAATCATTTCTACCACAGTAATAACACACATGATTGGTGGTGACCTGGCTTGACTGTGGATTTACCTTTGGAATGATGCAATTTGCACTAGACATTTATGCCGTTGATAGGAACTTATTGCTTAGTTTCCACATTCAGCACAACATTCAATGCTCTGGCCAGGTATGCTCTTTCTCCAGGAATTGGTGGCACAACATTTGAGACAAATATCCTTCTATAATCTAACTGATTTCATAATCTGCAGTAGCAAAATTCCATTTTGCTGCTTGTTAACATAAATATGTGCAATCGATTGATTCATTCTTATGTTGTTCAGCCCATGAAAACATGATTAATTGAAATGATGTACTTTGCTTTGGAGTGAAATGATCATTTAGGGTTTTCTTACCTTTATCTTAGATTTGCATTATTTTCAGTATCAAAAAGCATGTTGAATCTTGTAAATGTTCTACCCCATAATGCAAAAGCAAAGCTCTGCCTCACATAGTACCGGTGATATTAGAACTCAACATTGTACAATAGAACTGTTTCATCTATTTCTCTCACCTTGAAGGAACTAAAGTAGGCTTGTTCTATAGGCCACATGTGGGTACATGAGACAATCTTGAAGCCCTATTACTAGTAGAATTGAATTGTTACTTAAATGGATTTAGATATCTGGAATACACTGGATCTATGATTATTGACTCATTCAAGACATACAATGGAACAAAGCTAAATAAAGCATGCATTCTCTCCAGCAGTTAATTATTCTCTCATCGCCTCAAAATTATTCATAATGTTTCACAAAGCATTGTCATCACTAAAATGTCATGTTTGTCCTTGTAAACAGTGATTATCGATTTGCAGGAAAAGTTCTTCGTTGTTACAAGTGATAGAATCACTGCATGGCACTTGGCAGGGACCCTACTATTTGGGTCCACATATGTCCTTGAGGAGGCTGGCACTACTATACCGGGTCCGCTTCCAGGCTCAGCAGTTGTAACTCCCAGTTTAGGGAATCCTTATTCCTTGCTCCACCCTTTGGGCGTCATTCGCCTTATAACAGGCCCCTTACAAAGAGGAGACAGTGGAGACCTGAAACAAACAGATTTCTGCCATTTTCTTTGGGGTTCTGTTAGCGAATGGATGATTTTATTTACAAGTTTGAGTTATTTCACAAGATAATTGGGTTCAAAAGGTACTTACTAGCTTTCATAAGAATTAATCATACAATGATAACTGTTATTATTAGTAATTACACATATTCTTAAGGTCACACTTAGGATAATACGATTTATCAGGGAATTCACACATTACAGGTCTTGAGCTTGAGGGGAATAAATTCGCAAGAATCTGATCTAACACCCCTCTTTACATATTTTTTCTCTATTGCAGATTCATAGGTTATCAAAGGATTACCTCATCCGGTTATTCATTTAATGAATTTCAGTTTTAACAGGAAGGCCTTGCCTATACCTCATCAAGCCTTTATGTTGACTTGAGTTGTCAATCAAATCATCAACTCTAAACAACAACTTGCATTTCTTTAGCGCATTTAATGTAGTTAAATGCCTCAAGGCACTTTATAGGAGCGTTGGGAAACAAAATTTCACACCGACCCACATTAGATATTTGGACAGGTGAGAAAAGGCTTGGTCAAAGAGGTAGGTTTTAAGGAGCATCTTAAAGGAAGAGAAAGAGATAGAGAGGTTTAGGAAGGGAATTCCAGAGCTTCGGATCTAGGCAGCTGAAAGCACGGCCGCCAATGGTGGAGCGATTAAAATCGGTAATGCGAAGAGGCCAATGTTGGAGGAGCGCAGCGATCTCGGGGGGAGGGGGGGGGGGTAGGGCTGGCTGGAGAAGGTTACAGAGATAGGGAGGGGCGAGGCCATGGATGAGATTTTAAAATCGAGCCATCACGACAAAATTCCTCAACAAGGTCCTTAGAGGAGTTAGCCATCTTAGCTATAACTTTTCCAATGGCTGACACCATTAACCAGTCAACTATCTCACAGCTGCATGGCTTAAGGAGGTCGACGAAGCCATCAAACAAAGGTGGTCTGTTTTTGCCTCTGCTGAACTCTTATCAGCTACATGTCCCGTCCTTACTTTTCATTTCACTGGAAATGATACTGACATGTCCAACCTTCCAACATACCTTTCTGCCAACGTCCCAGACCCCTCCATCACCACCCCTGGGTATGTCCTGTCCCACCGGCAGGACAGACCCACCAGAAGTGGCGGCACAGTCATATGCAGTTGGAAGGAGTGACCACGGGGATCCTCAACATTGACTCCGGACCCCATGAAGTCTCATGGCATCAGGTCAACCATGGACAACAAAACCTCCTGCTGAACCACCTACTGCCCTCACTCTGCGCTGATGAATCAGTACTCCTTCATGTTGAACAACACTTGGAAAAAGCACCGAGGGTAGCAAGCAATGTTTCCTCTATTTATTTTCTTTCAGCCGCACATGCTTTACCAGCGTGGGACCTCCTTACTCCTCCACATCAGTGCACAGCTGCATGGCCGTTCACCTTAAGGGAGCATTGGTAGCAAGGGCTCAGACGGTACTCTGAGTGGGGGACTTCAATATCACCAAGAGTGATTTGGTAGCATCACTGCTAACCGAGCTGGCCGAGTCCTGTAGGACATAGCTGCAGCAGACGGTGAGAGAACCAACACGAGGGGAAAAACCTCCTTGTCCTTCCCAATCTACCTGTCGCAGATGCATCTGTCCGTGTCAGTGACCACAGCACAGTCTTTGTCGAGATGAAGTCCTGTCTGCACACTGAGGACACCTTACATCGATCGTGTTGTGTGGCACCATGACTACAAAGTGGAATAGATTCAGAATAGATCTAGCAGCTCAAAACTGGACATCCATGAGGCTCTGTGTGCCATCAGCAACAGCAGAATTGTATACCACCGCAATCTGTAATCTCATGGTCCGGCATATCCCTCACTCTACCATTACCATCAAGCCAGGGGACCAACTACAACCCTGCTATAATGAGGAGTATAGAAGAGCATGCTGCAAGTATATAAAAAGGAAGAGAGTAGCTAAAGTAAATGTTGGTCCCTTACAGGATAAGACTGGGGAACTAATAATGGGAAACAAGGAAACGGCAGAGACTTTGAACAAACATTTTGTATCTGTTTTCAAGGCAGAAATCACTAGAAATATCCCAATAATAGCAGAAAATGAGGGGGCAAAAGGGAAGGAGGAAATTAAAACAATTATCATCACTAGAGAAAAGTTACTAGGCAAACTAATGAGACTAAAGGCTGACAAATCCTCCAGACCTGATGGTCTGTATCCTAGGGTCTTAAAAGAAGTGGCTGCAGAGATAGTGGATACTTTGGTTGTAATCTTCCAAAATTCCCTAGATTCTGGAAAGATCCCAGCAGATTGGAAAACCGCAAATGTAACACTTCTTTTTCAAGAAAGGTGGTAGAGAAAGGAGGGAGACAGAAAGCAGGAAACTTTCGGTCAGTTAGCCTAACATGTTATTGGGAAAATGCTGGAATCCATTATTAAGGAGGTAGTAGCAGGATATTTAGAAAATCAATATAAAATCATGTTGACTGCTTGATTGTATGAAAGAAAAATCGTGTTTGACAAATTTATTAGAATTCTTTGAGGATGTAACGAGCAGGATGGATAAAGGGGAACCAGCAGATGTAATTTATTTGGATTTCCAAAATACATTCGATAAAGTGCCACATAAAAGTTTACTACACAAGACAAGAACTCACGGTGTTGGGGGTAATATATTAGCATGGAGAGAGGATTGGCTAACTAACAGAAAACAGAGAGTCGGAATAAATGGATCTTTTTCAGGTTGGCAAACTGTAACCAGTGGGGGGGGGGGGGGCACAGTGATCAATGCTGGGGCCTCAACTATTTACAATTTATATTAATAACTTGGATGAAGGGAACGAGTGTACTGTAATCAAATTTGCTGATGATACAAAGATAGGTGGGAAAGCAAGTTGTGAGGAGAACACACTGAGTCTGCAAAGGGATATAGATAGGTTAAGTGAGCGGTCAAAAATTTGGCAGATGGAGTATAATGAGGGAAAATGTGAGGTTATCCACTTTGGTAGGAACAATAGGAAAGCAAAATATTACTTAAATGGAGAGAGACTACAGCACACTGCGGTACAGAGGGATCTGAGAGTCCTCGTACATGAAACACAAAAGGTTAGCATGCAGGTACAGCAAGTAATTAGGAAGGCAAATGGAATGTTGCCGTTTATTGCAAAGGGGATGGAGTGTAAAAATAGGAAAGTTTTGCTACAGCTGTACAGGATGTTGGTGAGATCACACTTGGAATACTGCTGACAGTTTTGGTCTCCGTATTTAAGGAAGGATATACTTGCATTGGAGGCAGTTTAGATAAGGTTCACTAGGTTGATTCCTGGGATGAAGGGGTTGTCTCATGAGGAAAGGTTGAGCAGGTTGGGCCTGAACTTATTGGAGTTTAGAAGAATGAGAGGTGATCTTATTGAAAAGTTTAAGATTCTAAGGGGTTGACAGGGTAGATACTGAGAGGATGTTTCCCCTCGTGGGGGAATCTAGAACTAAGGGGCATCATTTCAGAATAAGGGGTCGCCCATTTAAGACGGGAGATGAGGAGGAATTTCTTCTCTCAAAGGGTTGTGAATCTTTGGAATTCTCTATCCCAGATAGCTGTGGAGGCTGGGTCATTGAATATGTTCAAGGCTGAGAAAGACAGCATCTTGAATATAGGGGAGTCAAGGGTCATGGGGAACAAGCAAGAAAGTGGAGTCGAGGCCAAGATCGGATCAGCCATGATCTTACTGAATGGCGGAGCAGGCTTGAGGGGCCATATGGCCTGCTCCTGCTCCTATTTCTTATGTTCTTATGCAGCACCAAGCATATCTAAAAATGAGATGCCAACCTGGTGAAACTACAACACAGGAAGCAGCATGTTGTAGACAGAGCTAAGCGACCCCACAAACAACGGATCAGATCAAAGCTCAATAGTTCTCCCACACCCAGTCGTGAATGGTGGCGCACAATTAAACAACTAACGAGAGGAGGAGGCTCCATGAACATTCCCATCCTCAATGATGGCGGAGCCCAGCACATGAATGCAAAAGAGCAGTTTGAAATGTTTGAAACCAGCATCAACCAGAAGTGCCAAGTGTATGATCCATCACGGCCTCCGACTGAAATCTCCACCATCACAGAAGCCAGTCTTCAGCCGACTTGATTCACTCCATGTGATATCAAGAAGCGGCTAAGCACACTGGATACAGCAAAGGCTATATGCTCCGACAACATCCTTGTTGTAGTGCCGAAAACTTGTGTTCCAGAATTAGCCACACCTCGAGACAAGCTGTTCCAGTACAGCTACAACACTGGCATGTACCAGACAATATGGAAGATTGCTCAGATATGTCCTGTCCACAAAAAGAACAAATCCAATCCGGCCAATTACTGCCCCATCAGCCTACTCTTAATTATCAGTAAAGTGATGGAAGGTGTCAGCGACAGTGTTATTAAGT
The DNA here is from genome assembly GCF_044704955.1 of Pristiophorus japonicus. Taxonomy (NCBI): domain Eukaryota; kingdom Metazoa; phylum Chordata; class Chondrichthyes; family Pristiophoridae; genus Pristiophorus; species Pristiophorus japonicus. Next base: position 13,924,683 of record NC_091990.1, read on the forward strand.
AGCACTTACTCACTATAACCTGCTCACCAATGCTCAGTTTGAATTCCGACAGGACCACTTGCCTCCAGACCTCATTACAGCCTTGGTCCAAACATGGACAAAGAGCTGAATTGTAGAGGTGAGGTGAGAGTGACTACCCTTGACATCACGGCAGCATTTGACCGAGTTGGTATCAAGTATCCCTAGTAAAATTGAAGTCAATGGGATTCGGGGGTGGGGGGAAACTCTCTAATGGTTGGAATCATACCAAGCACAAAGGAAGATGGTTGTGGTTGTTGGAGACCAATCATCTCAGCCCCAGGACATTGCTGAAGGAGTACCTCAGGGTAGTGTCCTCGGCCCAACCACCTTCAACTGCTTCATCAATGACCTTCCCTCCATCATAAGGTCAGAAGTGGGGATGCTTGCTGATGATTGCCCAGTTTTCAGTTTCATTCGCCTCAGAAAATGAAGCAGTCCATGTCCACATGCAGCAAGAGCTGGACAACATTCAGGCTTGGGCTGATAAGTGGCAAGTAACATTCGTGCCACACAAGTGCCAGGCAATGACCATCTCCAACAAGAAAGAGTTTAGCCACCTCCACTTAACATTCAATGGGATTACCATTGTAGAATCCCCCACCATCAACATTCTCGGGATCACCATTGACCAGAAACTCAACTGGACCAGCGACATAAATACGGTGGCTACACGAGCAGGTCAGAGGTTGAGTATTCTGCGGCGAGTGACTCACATTCTGACTCCTCAAATCCTTTCCACCATCTACAAGGCACAAGTCAGGAATGTGATGGAATACTCTCCACTTGCCTGGATGAGTGCAGCTCCAACAACACTCAGGAAACTCGACACTATTCAGAACAAAGCAGCCTGCTTGATTGGCATTCCATTCATCACCTTAAACATTTACTGCCTTCGCCACCAGTGCACCGTGCCTGCACTGTTTACCATCTCCAAGATGCACTGCAGCAACTCACTAAGATTTCTTAGGCAGCACCCACTAGACACGCAACCTCGATCACCTTGAAGGACAAGGGCAGCAGGCGCATGGGAACACCACCACCTCTAAGTTCCCTTCCAAGTCACACACCATCCTGATTTAGAAATATTGTTAGAAACTAAGGATGCCTAAAAGTGTATAAAACTAATACGAATGCTGTGTCTAAATCGTTGTTTTGGACTGGAGATGAGGTGTCTGCTTAGAATGATAGAGAAATGCTGAGAAATGCTAATTATCTGTGTTTTCCAAGTTAAAGCTTCAGGTTGTTTATGTATCTTAAGACGATTTGTATAGGAAAAGCTTAGAATCGAAGGAAGTTTGTCGGAATTAATGTAAACACAGGCAGTTTACTAAGTCATAAAGAAGTTGACCACCGGTTAGAGGTGACAAAGCTCTGGTTTGGGCCTCAAGAGTAGAGGTCGAGGCTTTGTATTGATTGTACCCGAGGGGAATAGAGACCAAGAGATATCAAAGGAATTCTACAGAAAAGCAACTTCGATAAGGTATAAATGATGGCATGTGACCAAAATTGTAAGACATCTTTAAGGCGGGTTCTTGAAACAAGAATTGAGTCAAAGAACTAGAAGTCTTAATGGATATCAAGTTTTTAGGGGAACCTCTATAGGTCAAAAGATCTTGTCAATATTCAGGTTCAGGCCCACCACTAAAAATAGGTTAAAAGTGACCTCCTGGAAGCTTGCAGTCACAGATGGAAAAGAGAGAGAAGGAGGCACACAGATTGAAGAAACAAAGAGGAGGCTCACAGACGGAAGGAGAGAGAGAGAGAGAGAGAGAGAGAGAGAGAGAGAGAGTGAGAGTGAGAGAGAGGAAGCCCTAGACGATAGGGAAGAACGTAATTGCTCACGTGTGTCAACTGTCTGTCCGATTGGATCGATTTCAACTATTGTTATGGTCATATCTTTTTACTGTATAACTAACATGTTATATTCCGTCTTAAACTCTGATTAAACACAATTATCCACCATATTGGTTTGCACTCAAACCTGATTATTTAAAGTGACCAGAAATAGCCATAAAGAGGCAATTACAAACAATATATCGTCATTCCTTCATCGTCACTGGGTCAAAATCCTGGGACTCTCTCCATAACAGCGCTGTGTGAGTACCTTCATCTCACGGACTGCAGCGGTTTGAAGGCGGTGGCGCACCACCACCTTCTGAAGGATTAGTTAGGGATGGGCAATAAATGCTGGCGATGCCAACTACGCCCACACCCCATGAATAAATTTTTTAAAACTGAACGTGAAAGAAATACTTGCATTTACACAGTGCTCTATCAAGCTGCTGAAATGTCACAAGGCACTTCAAAGGAAAAATTACGTTTGGAGAAAACAAATAAAAAATAGAATGAAATACTGCTCAGTTTTAATGCTAAGGACAGCAGAGGGGAGTGGGGGAGATCAGAAATGCTAACAGAAAGTAAGAGATGAGAGATGTCTGCAGACCAAAGCTCGGAAAGGGACCTGTTCCCAATGAGCTGACGAGTGACACTCTCTGACACCGAATATAAAAGAATCTGTTTGATAAGGGCTCTGTGCTCAGTTCAGTGCCAGCGGAAAAGTTACAGAACTGGGACAAGAATTAATTGAAAAAGAATTGGATGTTAACGGTACACGTCAACCTGACACCATTCTTAACCGAGACTCTGTCTTCGACGCGAGTGTCCTCGACTCCATCCTGCAGCATCCTACCCGCCACCTTCTCAACACAACCCCAAGCCTGGCACGAGGTAGTAAAGGCCATCCGTCAGCTGAATAACAACAAGGCAACAGGAGCAGATGGAATTCCTGCCGAAGCACTAAAGCATGGCAGAGAAGCACTACTGGCACGAATACATGACCTAATTTCTCTTATCTGGAAGGAGGAGAGCATGCCAGGAGATCTCAGGGACGCCATAATTGTGACCAGCTTCAAAAAAGGGGACAAGTCCGACTGCGGTAACTACAGAGGAATCTCCTTGACCACAGGGAAAGTCATCGCAAGAATCCTTCTCAATCGTCTTCTCTCTGTGGCTGAAGAGCTCCTCTCACAGTCGCAATGTGGATTTCGTCCACTAAGAGGTACAACGGACATGATCTTTGTGCGACAACTATAAGAGAAATACAGGGAACAGCACCAACCCTTGTACATGACCTTCTTTGACCTCACAAAGGCCTTTGACACCGTCAACCGTGAGAGATTATGTAGCGTACTCTTCTGTTTCGGCTGCCCTCAAAAGTTTGTCACCATCCTCTGTCTGCTCCACAATGACTTGTAAGCCGTGATTCTGACCAACAGATCCACCACAGACAACGTCTGGACTGGGGTCAAGTAAGGCTGCATCATTGCACCAACACTCTTTTTGATTTTCCTTGCTGCAATGCTTCACCTCACCCTTATAGCAAGCTCCCCGCTGGAGTGGAGCTAAATTATAGAACAAATGGGAATCTGTTCATCCTCTGCCACCTCCAAGCCAGATCCAAGGTCATCCCATCCTCTGTCATTGAACTACAGTATGCAGATGACGCTTGCGTCTGCGCACACTCGGAGGCCGAACTCCAAGCCATCGGCAACACCTTCACCGAGGCGTACAAGAGCATGGGCCTTACGCTAAACATCCATAAGACAAAGGTCCTCTACCAACCTGACCCTGCCACACAGCACTGCTCCCCCCGATTATCAAAATCCACGATGAGGCCTTGGACAACGTGGACCATTTTCCATACCTCAGGAGCTCACTGTCAGTAAGAGCAGATTGATGATGAGGTCCAACGCCGCCTTCAGTGCACCAGCGCAGCCTTCGGTAGCCTGAGGAAGAGAGTGTTTGAAGACCAGAACCTCAAATCTGGCACCAAGCTTATGATCTACAGGGCAGTAGTGATACCTGCCCTCCTATATGGCTCAGAGATGTGGACTATATACAACAGACTCCTCAAAACACTGGAGAAGTACCACCAGCGCTGCCTCCGCAAGATCCATTGGCAGGAAAGATGCACCAACATCAGTGTTCTTGCTCAGGCCAACATTCCCAGCATTGAAGCATTGACCATGCTCGATCAACTCCGTTGGGTGGGCCACATCGTCCGTATGCCCGATACGACACTCCCTAAGCAAGCACTCTTTGCGGAACTTTGACATGGCAAGCAAGCCCCAGGTGGGCAGAGGAAACGCTTCAAGGACACCCTGAAAGCCTTCTTGATAAAGTGCAACATCCCCACCGACACCTGGGAATCCCTGACCCACGATTGCCCAAAGTGGAGGAAGAGCTTCCGGGTGGGGCGCCAAGCACCTCGAGTCCCATCACTAAGAACAAGCAGAAACCAAGCGCAGACAGTGGAAGGAGCGTGCGTCAACCCAGGCTCCCCACCCACCCTTTCCTTCAACCACTGTCTGCCCCACCTGTGACAGAGACCGTAGGTCCCACATTGGACTCTTCAATCATCTGAGAACTCACTTTTAGAGTGGAAGCAAGACCGAGGGACTGCCCATGATGATGATGATGCAAAGGAAAACCTCAAACAGTAACATTACCTTTGACGATCAGCTCTGCAAAGTTAGACACTCCAGATCCTCTCCCAGACTGTATCACGCATCGGTACAGGTCCTGCTCCTGCTTCGTCACTTCGTGTAGCTGAAAGGTTGCCAGGATACGCTTGGGGCTGGTGCGTTTTAGAAGGGCTGCCGGGATGGTGATGCCTCTGTACTGCCTCTGTTAACAAAATCAATGCAAACATGTTTTAAAAAAAAAGACGCGTGACTTTGAGGGGAAAAGTTACAAAAAGTTAGTTTAACCAGTAGGTCACCCAAACAACACATCTCACCCCAATGCAAAGTGGTTTTGGTTTTGCATTGACAAAAATTGTACGGTATATTTTGGATGTAATGTCACCCAAAGTGCAATTAACCGAGGGGTATGAACTTCATACTGGCACGATCATAGAATCTTAGAGCATAGAAGGAGGCCATTCCACCTATTCTCCAAGGTTAAATACTTATGGAGGAGAGGGGTCCATTTGACACCCTGGGATCTTTTTAAGGGTGCAGTTACACACTAACGTCAGTGTGGCAGTGAAACAATTTCCCCTTTGCTGTAATACTGAAGTTTGAGTGGAAGCAGAAATAATTTAACTCCCCATTGCACTGGGAACTGAAAAGTGAACCTCCAGCAGCAAATCCCCAGTCGCAGTGCCAATATGGTATGCAGCAGCTTGAGTTCCAAACTCTTCTTTCCTCCTGTGGGCAGATTTGTAATTTGTCACAGGCATTATAAACCTACTTCAGAATGAGATGGTGAGAACTGATTTGTTACAGCCCGTTTAAACGTGCCCTTATACAGTATCAGCCATGGCTCTATGCTAGCTCTCGTGGGTTCAAGCCCCACTCCAGAGACTTGAGACAAAAGTCAGGCTGGCACTTCCATCTTTTAGATGAGACGTTGAACCGAGGTCCCATCTGCTCTCTCAGGTGAACGTTAAAGATGCCATGGCACTATTTCAAAAAAGAGCAGGGTAGTTCTCCATGGAGTCCCTCATATATATCCCTCATCCAACATCGCGAAAACAGATTATCTGTTCATTAATCTCATTGCTGTTTGTGGGACCTCGTTGTGCACAAATTAGCTGTTGTGTTTTCTACATTACAATGGTTACTACACTTCAAAAGTACTTCAACGGCTGGAAAGCGCTTTTGATGGTCATGAAAGTCACTATATAAATGCAAGTCTTTTTCTTTCTTCTTCTCTTTCCATCTTAAACTACACTTTGTTAGCAGGAAGCTGCCTATCCCAGGGTTCAATGGCAGTACCGGCGAGCACAGCTCTCTGTTGACCGGTTAGTCAGTTTCCAGGAGGTGCCAGATTCAAACTGGTACAAGGTCGCCCTAAAATCCTCACCAGGTACAATCTAACTTAGGATTTTCTCATATTGTTACAACTATTCATTGACAAGAAAGCATTATTAGTTGCTTTATTATTTATACTCTTAACAGCTGTTACATGCTTAATTTAGTCAGCATGAGTTCAAATCATCAGATTCGCAAACGGCAATCATTTAGGCTAATTCAACATAGCGAGCTGTGCAACAATGTAATCTTTCTCAATTACAGATTTATCCCTTGTTCATTAAAGGCCCAGTGAATGGTTTTAACTGTGCTACAGAGCAGAATTGAATAGATCAGGGCTATTGTCAATCTGGGGTCAGAGAGAGTAGGGCTAATGTCAAACTGGGGTCAGAGAGAGCAGGGTTAACACCAATCTAGGATCAGAGAGAGCAGGGTTAGCGTCAACCTAGGATCAGAGAGAGCAGGGCTAATGTCAAACTGGGGTCAGAGAGAGCAGGGTTAACACCAACCTAGGATCAGAGAGAGCAGGGTTACCGTCAACCTAGGATCAGAGAGAGCAGGGCTAATGGCAAGCTGGGGTCAGAGAGAGCAAGGCTAATGGCAGCTTTGGGTTAGAGAGAACAGGGTTAACATCAATGTGGGGTCAGAAAGCAGGGGTAACATGTTTGAGAAAGGGCTGACTACAGTCTGGGGTGCAAGGGTTAAAGACAGAATGAAGCTAGAGAGCTATATTAACAGTAATGAGTGATCAAGGATGCAGAATAACTAACAGCAGTGCGTGGCTGCATTTATATAGCACCTTTCACAACCTCAGATCGTCCCAAAGTGCTTTACAGTCAATGCAGTACTTTTGAAGTGTAGTCACTGTTGCAGTGTGGGAAACACGGCAGCCAATATGCACACAGCAAGCTTCCACAAACAGCAATGTGATAATGACCAGATAATCTGTTTTTTTTTTAGTAATGTTGATTGAGGGATAAATATTAGCCAGGTCAACCGGGAGAACTTCCCTGCTCTAATAAACCTATGATGTACCTTTTCCTTTGCTTTTATATACTTAGTACAATGGCTCAAACCGAAAGAAAGAAAAAACTTGCATTTATGTCACGCCTTTCACCACCTCAGGACTTTTGCAGTGTAGTTACTGTTGTAATGTAGGAAACCTGGACACAACTTTGGCCTCAGGTCTTGTATATGTTCAACATTATCTTTTTGTTTTTGTATGCTACATCTTTAGATACAAAATCAAAGAAATCAAGATGGCTGGCACAACATTATACTGATGGGAGATGTCCATTGTCTAGGTGATGAGGAAACTCAGACTTGTAATGACAGCTGCTGAAAAGTATTATCTGGTTATGAGAACACTGACTCGTACATTCAGGGCTTGGCGACTACCACGATCACATTTCAAAGTTGCAAGTAGCTATTGCTGAAATGCTGCACCACTGTTCAATGGGATATGGTGAGTGTCCATGTGATGGTCAACAGAATGGTAGCAATGTTCTGCGCGGCTTGTTTCCTTTAATGCGTGGTCCCTTTAAATTTATGCGCATGCGTGGTATTTACAATGTAAAATCCAGTGAGCGGCTTGCGCATGACCTTTCAAATTACTGCGTGGCTGCTCATGCGCGCATCTTAGCGGGAACATTGGTCTGTGGTACTATAGAGCATTGTTGATCAATCAATCAACCAGTTTGGCTCATTATTGGAACCAGGAGGATATACCTGTCACTGGAGGCTCATTCGGCTCCAGATAGCCCTGCAGGTTAATGTTCTAACGGGTTAGGTGATCCTAGTTGGACAAGCAGTTCAAATCTTACCAGTGATCTACTTTTTTAAGCTGTGTGCTTTTACCTGGTTAAACTCCAACAGTACCATTGCACACTCAATTCGATTTTGCAGACCTGCACCTAAACTCTCTCTACAAGGAGAAAATGTGCACTCCATATTGGGCAAAGAGAAGGCTTACTCATGGGTGCAGATATCACAGTATCTTGAATTGAAAACTCAGACATGATGATGGGTTTCTACACGTGTTAAGTATTAGACTGACAAAAACAAAAGTAATGGAATGGGACTTGAGCCCTCAATATTCATCTCAGAGGCAAGAGTAGTACTGATCGAGTCTGTGGTGGTTGGTGTGCAACGGCCACCACATGTTAAAAAAAATCCACGCACAGGCATCTTCCACCCTTCAAGATTTAGTTCAGGACCTGGAATTTTAGGTCCTTCATTGAAGCACCTGTGAACTTTTTGATGTGGAAGCAAATCATCCTCGATTCGAGGGACTGCCTATGATAATAACACAATTGAAACAAATAAATGCATTAATTCAGCGTCTTTCACATAAGTTGGTAAATGGGAAAAATGCTGCAGTTTCTATTTCATTTTAGGAGAGGCTGCAATGGATGTTCCTTTAAAAGTGAATCCTTAATGTAAAACAAATACTGTTTGATGGAAGGTCCCTTTCTTAATTCCAGCAATGTTAACATGTAATGAAATATCTTCCTCATTTCACAGCAACCATAGGTTAGCAAAGCAGAAATTTACAGTTAGTGCAGTTAGCCATTGGCCGTGTTAACCCTGGATGTTTCTTTGACACAGTTGATATTCTGATCTTTCTCTGTGATCCGCAAAGCGTGTGAAAATTGAAGGGATGCTACATGCACGACCAATGCAAAATTTACATCCCTCATTTAGTCGTGAAAGGTTTGATGGCTGTAAAACTGACTTATTTACCTGCAGCAAGAGTTTTTGTGTCTCGGCTGTTCTCCCAGCTGCCACACACTGGAACGTTGCATTCTGCCCAGAATTCGTCTCCACATCTCCGAGACGCAAAAAGTGCGGGGTTTTATCTACGAACATAAATAGATATTGGATGTTCATGTCTTCATTGAAAAACTCTTACATGACAGTTGGGACAGAGACTAAAAGACATGTCCAGTTTAGGATTGGATAGGTCACATCTAGAGTAAGGTGCCCAGAAATGTGTTTAATGTAAACCAGATGCCAGAATGTAGTTTTTCATTCTTTCTTTTCTACATTTTGGTTTGGAGAGATTTTTTAATTAAAGCTGTGAAGGTTTTCAATGAATTTCTAATTAGCAGCAAAGCTAATATCAGAATTGAAGCAATAATCCCCCTCTCCGGTCGAGTTTTGGAGTTAGCAAAATGTGGTAAGCCTATCCCCAATGCTATATGCCAATCCGTAGTTATGGTACAAGCCTTTGCAGATGCAGCCTGTAAAATAACCACTGAGATATGTATAGAAGCGTGGGTCAATTCAGCCTCTAATTAGTCTCCTTTTGGATTTGCTTAGCGTCTCTCTGATGACCAAGATAACATTTGGAACTCAGAACCATATCCTACTAATCTGTGGCCTAACCATGTCACTTACTGAAGCCATCTTGTAGGCCTCACTCTATCTACACTTTTCTTTTAGTTGGCTAAACTAAGCTGGTAACTGAGGCACCAACTAAACTAAATGAACTAAAAAGATTAACAATGTTTGAAATATTTGAAACACTTACAAATGAGGATGCACTGATGGCACAGTGGTTTAGTGTACCAGTGCCTTAGTGTACCAGTGCCTATGACATGGTTGTGGGTTACAGTGGAACATACAAACCTGGAAGAGTGCATTAGGATGGTCCCAAAGCTTAAAAAATACAAAAGATTATTCTATTTCTCATAGAATTTTAAAGCATAGGAGGAGGATATTTAGTTTATCACCCCTGTGCTGGCTCTCAAAAAAAGTCACCCTCCAATTACCATTCCCCGAAGATTTATCCACATCCCTCAGTCACTTTCTCTGCCTGCATCTATCCAGCTCATTTGCTGATATGAATTCCCTTACACCACTCGTGCGTGCCCATGCCCATGGTTTCACTACAGGATAAATTCTTGATCTCTCAACTGTTTCTCAATACACGTAACACCAGGCGTTTCATTCAGTGAGAAGGAGTGAGAAAAATAAATCTGGTGAAACAAGTCACCCTGGACCATGCTGGACGTCCTTCTAACTACTCAGTGCAGTAAGACTGCCACCTGCCTACCTTGGCCCAGAGAGTGGGCTGTCCAGAATTTTTAAAAATGTAAATCAGGTATCCAAATATGTAAACAGAACAAAGTCCCACTTTTCCCACTTCTGTGTTGTTTGGTGTGTAAGTGTCACTTTTGAAGGTTTTCAGGGCATTTTCATCACCAACAAAGCAAACATCACAACTCAAGCCCTGATCTCCAACCTCTTTTTGCCCCGTATTATTTTACTGAAGGTCGGGTTTTAGACTTGGCAATAGGTGGCACCCCAAGAATACAGAGATAAAAGGTTAGGATGAGGAGGGGATAGAAAATGCCTGTAATATTCACCACCTAAATACAGAGCTTGGCTATCAGAGAAGCTTGGCACCAAACAGCATTGAACTTAATTGTCTTGAATATTGACATGATATTGTTAAGCAAATTGTACAAGCACTTGGAATGTCTAATGTTGTGAAGTATTTGACAGTAGGGCTGTGCTGATTAATCACTTATAACAGATTAAGTGTTTTGACAGGAATTTAAATAACTGACCAATCAACATCACCAAACCAGCTGTTAACAGTAGAGCACTATGTTCTACAGCCAAATTTTTGAGAAATTTTGATTTGTGAACATAATGAAAAATTCGGCGGCAGCCGGCGGCAAGGCCACCAAGTTCAGGCCCCAAGTATGGCCTCACCAACTCCCTGTACAGTTGTAGCAAGACTTCCCTATTTTTATACTTCATCCCCCTTGCAATAAAGGCCAACATTCCATTTGCCTTGCTGTATCTGCTTGCTAACTTTTTGAGTTTCATGAACGAGGACTCTCAGATCCCTCTGTACCACAGCATTCTGTAGTCTTTCTCCATTTAAATAATATTTTCCTTTTCTATTCTTCCTACCAAATGGATAACCTCACATTTTCCCACATTATACTCCATCTGCCAAATTTTTGCCCACTCACTAAACCTATCTATATCCTTTTGCAGACTCAATGTGTTCTCCTCACAACTTGCTTTCCCACCTATCTTTGTATCGTCAGCAAATACAGTACATTCAGTCCAGTCCAATGATGTCACTTGCCGCACATGCAGAGCTTTCTGAGAAATCAACCAGGTCAAGGGGGAGGAGAGGAAGAACGTGGTGCGGGTGTAAAGGGAGTGGGTTGGAAGGACGTGTTCTGACTTACCATCTGGATCACGTTCTCGCTCTCATCCAACCCCATTAGACCTGAATCACATTCTTCCCCTTCCCCAGATCTGTGCTCTTTCCATCACTCCACCCCTGCACCCCCAGACCTGAATCACGTTCGTCCCCATCCCCAGATCTGTGCTCTTTAGGGGACAGATACTTCAATCTGATTCCAACAGCAGCAGTAAGATCAGCCTTCACTGCCAAAGTCAAAAATGTGTACATTTGTAAGAACTATAGTTTACATTAAATTTTAAACTGTACTTTAGTTCCATCAGTCATGAAGAATCTATCTAATTTAGCCCAAGGCCAATTAAAATCACTAAACATATTATTCCAATAACTTTTGTTAATTGCTTCATTTCAATCCTCCATCGAATAGCTTTTAAAACTTAGTTCTGCCATTTTGTCTCTGCTATCTTTCTCTAAATCAGCTTCAATCTTCACCTATTCAAATCGATCTCCCTTAATTTATTCTAAATGGTGTCCTATCACACTTCCAAAAATGGTTCTGGCTCTGTAAACTGCTCAGAGTTCAGAAAACTGTAGTTTAATTACAAATCACCAAAAAGAAACCACTTGGATTCTAGGATCATATGTTGCCTCCCTGGTGCCAGGATAAAGGATGTCACTGAGCGGCTGTGGGACATTCTTAAGGGGGAGGGTGAACAGCCAGACGTCATGATTTATATTCGTACCAACCAATGACATAGGTAGAAAGAGGGATGAGGTCCTGCAAGCAGAATTTAGGGAGCAAGGGAAATGATTAGTATGCAGGACTTCAAAGGCAGTAATCTCCAGATTAGTCTCTGTACCACACGCAAGCGAGTACAGAACTATGAGGATAGAGCAGATGAATGCGTGGCTGGAGAGATGGTGCAGGAGGAAGGGCTTTAAATTCCGGAGGAATTGGGACTGATTCTGGGGCAGATGGGACCTGTACAAGCCGGACAGGTTGCACCTCAACAGAGCCGGGACCAATATCCTCGCGGCGGTTGGCGGGGATGGGGGCAGCGGGGGAAGCATTTAAACTAGCATGGCAGGTGGATGGGAACCGGAGCATAGATTTAGAAGGGAGAGAAGTAAAGCTAAAAATGGAAGGCAGAAAATTATTAAGTGACTTTGGAAGGCAGAGGAAACAAAGGCTAGAAAATACACAACAAAGGAGTTTGGTGGTGCCTAATGGTATTTCCTTTAATGCAAGGAGTCTAGTGAATAAGACGGGTGAGATGAGGGCACAGATGGACACGAGGAAGTATGATAGCATAGCTATTACAAAAACATGACTAAAAGGGCAGAAACAGCAGCTCCGCATTCCTGATTACAGGATTTTCAGGTGCGATAGAGATTTTAAAAAAGAGCGGGTCCCAATATTAGTTAAAGAAACAATTACAGCTGTGAGGCAGGATGATGTGTTACAAGGATCATCAAATGAGACCATATGGGTTGAAATGAAGAACACAAAAGGGGCAATCACAATGCTGGGTGTATACTATACAGCCCTAGTCAAAGGGAGATAGTAGAGAAAATATGTAGGCAAATTTCTGAGAAGTGCAAAAACAATAGGGCAGTAATAGTAGGGGATTTCAACTACCCTAATTATAAACTGGGATAGAATTAATGTAAAAGGTACAAAAGGCACCAAATTCTTAAAATGCTTTCAGGAGAATTTTTTAGCCAGTACGTAGCAAGCCCAACAAGACAAGGGGCAGTTCTGGACTTAGTTTTAAGGAATGAAGCTGGGCAGGTGGAAGGGGCATCAGTAGGAGAGCATTTTGGTGATAGTGATCATAATTCAATTAGATTTAGCGTCGTTATGGAAAAGTAAAGATAGGCTGGCTGTAAAAGTTCTCAATTGGGGAATGGCTAATTTTACTAAGCTAAGATGTGATTCAGCAAAAGTGGACTGGAAACAGCTAAATTAAGGTGAATCAATGTCAGAGCAGTGGGAGGCGTTCAAGGAGGAGATCGTGAGGGTTCAGAGCAAATATGTTGCCACAAAGATAAAGGGTGGGACGCCCAAATCTAGAGCCCCTTGGATGTCGAGGAGCATACAGGGTAGGATAAGGAAAAAAAGAAAAGCTTATGTCAGATACCAAGAACGCATTACTACAGAAGACCGAGAGGAGGATAGAAAGTGCAGGTATGACATTTAAAGGAAATTCGAAAAGCAAAGAGGAGATGAAAAAATTTTGGAAAGTAAAATATGTTTTATAAATATATAAAGAACAAGAGGATAACTAAGGAAAGAGTAGGGCCTAATAGAGACCAAAAAGGTAATGTATGTGTGGAGACAGAAGGCATAGGTATGATTCTTAATGAATACTTTGCGTCAGTCTTCACAAAAGAAAGCGACAATGCAAACACTGTAGTAAAGGAGAAAGAGTGTAAAATATTAGATGGTATAAACATAGTGAGTGAGGAAGTATTAAGAGGGTTAGCACCTCTGAAAGTAAATATATCACCAGGCCCAGGTGAAATGTATCCCAGGCTGTTAAGAGCCATACGAGCCCCATAAGCCTTCGATAAATTACCCCATAACAGACTGATGAACAAGGTCAGAGAATGCGGAGTCAGGGGACAAGTAGCAGAATGGATTGCTAGCTGGATTCAAGACAGAAAGCAGAGAGTAGGGGTAAAAGGTAGCTATTCACAGTGGCAGAAGGTGGGTAGAGGGGTTCCACAAGGATCAGTGCTGGGACCACAGTTGTTCACAATTTATATTAACGATTTAAACATTGGAATCAAAAACACAATTTCTAAATTTGCAGATGACACCAAATTGGGGGCGATAATCAATACCGAGGAGAACTGCAACAAATTACAGGAGGAAATTTAAAAAAACTTGCAAAATGGGCATATAATTGGCAAATGAAGTACAACACATATAAATGTGAGGTATGACATTTTGGAGGGTGTGAATCTAGGTGGGAGAAAGGAACAAAGGGATCTCGGAGTATAAATGCACCCATCACTAAGGGGCCAAGTTTCGACCTGAGTTGCTCCTGTTTTTTTGGAGCAACTGGTTTAGAATGGAGTATCTTAGAAATTGCAATTCTCGGCATTTAGTTTGCTCCAGTTCTAGTCAGTTAGAACAGTTTCAGTTTGGAACAGATTTTTTTTTTTCAAAAGGGGGCGTGTCCGGCCACTTACGCCCATTTTGAAAGTTTCGGCAGTGAAAACTTACTCCAAACTAACTTAGAATGGAGCAAGTGTCGATTTTTGTACGCTCAGAAAAACCTTGTCTACACTTAGAAAATCAGGCGTAGGTTACAAATCAGGTGTGGGGAATGGGGGGGGGGGGGGGGTTTAAAGGGAAGTTTACAAACATTAAACACTTCAGTTTTACAAATAAAGAGCCACCATCAATAATAAATGATAAAAACATCAATAAATCAACCAATAAATCAATCAAAAAAAAATAAGAAATAATTTTTTTCTTAAATCAATAAATAAAACATTTTCTACTTAACGACTGCAGCACCGGGAGCCCTCCAACAGCATTCTGGGATGCCCCCTGCCCTCCCCCCCCCCCCCACCCCCAGTGTGTCTCGTCAGTGTCTCTATCTCTCTGTCTGTCTATGTCTCTCACTCTGTCTGTCAGTGTCTGTGTTTCTGACAGCGAGGGGAGGGGAAGGAGGGGTGTAGAGGGAGAGGGGGGGGCAGGGGGGGGGAGGGAGAGAGGGAGAGAGGGGAGGAGAGGGGGAGGGAGGGAAGGGGAGAAGGGGAAGGGGGGAAGGGGAGAGGGGGGGAAGGGGAGAAGGGGGGAAGGGAAAGGGGGGAAGGGGAAGGGGGGGGAAGGAGGGAGGCTAAACAGGCCGGGTCCGGCTGGGCCCAAGACTTCGGGCAGGGCCCGGCCCCAGCACCAGATTTACAGGTAGGTGGCGTTGGATCGGGTCGGGTCCGGGGTCCAGGGTCGGGAGCGCGGGTCGGGCCAGGGGGAGCGCGGGTCGGATCCGGGGGTGGGGGGGGGGGAGGAGGGAGGTCGGGTTGGTTCGGTTCGAGGGAGGGAACGCGGGTCGGGTCCGGGGGTGGGGTGGGAAGGAGGTCGGGTCGGGGGGGGCAGAGGGAGGTCGGGTCAGGTCGGGTCGGTTCGTGTCGGGGGTGGGGGGGGAGAGGGAGCTCAGGTCGGGTGGGGGGGGGGGCAGGAGCGCGGGTTGGGTGGGGGGGTGGTGAGAGGGAGGTTCAGGTGGGGGGGGGGGGGGGAGGGAGGGAGAGGGAGCTCAGGTCGGGTGGGGGGGGGAGCGCGGGTCGGGTCCAGTCCAGGTGCGGGGGGTGGGGGGAAGGGTGGAGCGGGAGTCGGGTCGGTGTCGGATCCGGGGGGGTGGGAAGCGGGAGTCGAGTCGGGTCGGGAGGAAGCAGGAGCTGGGCGTGGGAGGCAGCCTTTATTCATGCAGCTCCAGTGAGGCCATTCGGCCAGGGCTCGGGGCTGCATGCTTCGGGCACCTCCCACAGGGGCATGCATGTGCAGAGGTCCCGGCACTGTTTTCAGCGCAGGGACCTGGCTCCGCCCCCCACAGCTCGTGCTGCGCCGCGCCCAGCTCCAGAGGACCTGCAGGGAGCCGGAGAATCTGTAAGTTTTTTTTAGGCGCACTTTGTGGCGTGAAAAACGGGCATCCAGGTCGTGGCTGCGCCGTTCTAGGCGCGGTCCGAAACTTGGGCCCTAAAAGTTGCGACACAGGTTAGCAAGGTCATAAAAAAAGGGGAGGTTGGACAAGCAAATGAGGGAGAAGGGAATAGAGGGTTACGCTGATAGATTTAGATGAGGAAAGACGGAAGGAGGCTCGAGTGGAGCATAAATGGTGGCGTGGACTGGTTGGGCCGAATGGCCTTTTTCTGTGCCGTATATCCTAACTATTGGAAAGCAAACTGAATAATTTTTTTAAGTGACTGTAGGAGAAGCTGTTCATTTTACTGCTGCAAAGCTGGCTGCCATCATCTTATACCTCCTGCATGTTCATGTTCGACTGTTGGTCGCAAACGTTTGGGAATTTTAATACTGTTTCCTAACTTTTAAAAAATGATGTTGAGTATTTATTAATATTTTTATAGACACCTCTGCTATGTCGAGTTCTGCATACGTTTAGAAACATGCAGCTCTTTGTGGGATACATTGTTTATAATATGACGATGAAAGCTGGGGCAAATTCCTCGGGACATTTTCCCACCACGCCGCAAGCTCAGAAATGTTGTGGTTTTCGTGTATCAGAATTGCTCTGCAGCCAATCCATCGAATATCATGGGACCGCCACTTACAAGTCTGACTAAACTTATTTAGTGCTAACAAAATCTGGTCTAAGGTAATGTTTCCATTAAGCTAAAGGGGACACGCATCCAAAAACAAAATAGTGGGAACATTGGTCCTAGGGCCTTTCCACAAGATCATGATAATTGCAAATGAGGTACGCCGTTTGGCACACCTTAATTCAACCATCCAAAGTTTCACTTTAAGCAAAGCAAGTAAAATGAATAAATATATATGTTTAATTGTACAGGTGCTGCGCCTAAAATCCGGAACCCTCGGGCCCGAGGCCGTTCCGGATTCCGGGCTTTTCTGGACTTTCGATTTGTTTCTGATGTCACGAATCCGGAAACACCCGAGCCCAGGTTCGGGTATTTCTGGATTTTGGAACGTCAGAAAGGGGAGGGGAAAGGGAATTTCCTGCCGAGGAGCTGTTTGGGCCATCCGGCCCCGCCGAGGTCGTCGTCAGGTGGGCCCCGCCGAGGATGTTGTCGGGCCGGCCTGAACGAGGTGGTGTTCGCGTGGGACCCGCCAAGGAGGCCGTTGGGCGGGCTGGCAAGGAGGCCCTGAGGTAAGGCAAGCGGGGCGAGGCCCGAGGTCGGGCAGAGGCGGGGCCCCAAGGTCGGCAGGATTGTCGGGTCCATAGTCCAGAACATTTTACGGATTCCGGACGACCCTCCCGGCGGGAGTCGAGAGAGGCAGCGGCCTATAAAAGGCTCAGCAGTCCGGGGAGCGTCGAGAGAGGCAGCGGCCTATAAAAGGCTCAGCAGTCCGGGGAGCGTCGAGAGAGGCAGCGGCCTATAAAAGGCTCAGCAGTCCGGGGAGCGTCGAGAGAGGTGGGAGTCGAGAGAGGCAGCGGCCTATAAAAGGCTCAGCAGTCCGGGGAGCGTCGAGAGAGGCAGCGGCCTATAAAAGGCTCAGCAGTCCGGGGAGCGTCTAGAGAGGCAGCGGCCTATAAAAGGCTCAGCAGTCCGGGGAGCGTCGAGAGAGGCAGCGGCCTATAAAAGGCTCAGCAGTCCGGGGAGCGTCGAGAGAGGCGGGAGTCGAGAGAGGCAGCGGCCTATAAAAGGCTCAGCAGTCCGGGGACCGGTGCAGCTCCAGCTGAGAGAAGGCAAAAAAGAAGTAGAAAGAAATCAAAAGGTGACGTCACAGCCAACGTGGTAAGTGATTGGTGAGTAGTTTTTCTTTTTCTTTATTAGTCAGTAACTTTTAACATTGTTGTCGGCAATTTAAGTGTATCTAAGGGTTAAGTCATGGCAGGACAGCTCGGTCACGTGATATGCTCCTCCTGTACCATGTGGGAACTCGGGGACAACACCAGTGTCCCTGATGACTACGTGTGCGGGAAGTGTGTCCACCTCCGGCTCCTGACGGTCCGCGTTGCGGAGTTGGAGCTGAGGGTGGATTCACTCTGGAGCATCCACGATGCTGAGAATGACGTGGGTATCACGTGTAGCGAGTTGGTCTTACCGCAGGAGAAGGGTCCACAGCCAGCGAGGGAATGGAAGACCAGCAGGAAGAGTAGTGCAAGGAAGGTAGTGCAGGGGTCCCCTGTGGTCATCCCACTGCAAAACAGATACACTGCTTTGAGTGCTGTTGAGGGGGATGACTCATCAGGAGAGGGCAGCAGCAGCCAAGTTCATGGCACCGTGGCTGGCTCTGTTACACAGGAGGGCAGGAAAAAGAGTGGGCGAGCGATAGTGATAGGGGATTCAATTGTAAGGGGAATAGATAGGCGTTTCTGCGACCGCAACCGAGACTCCAGGATGGTATGTTGCCTCCCTGGTGCAAGGATCAAGGATATCTCGGAGCGGGTGCAGGACATTCTAAAAAGGGAGGGAGAACAGCCAGTTGTCGTGGTGCACGTTGGTACCAACGACATAGGTAAAAAAAGGGATGAGGTCCTACGAAATGAATTTAAGGAGCTAGGAGCTAAATTAAAAAGTAGGACCTCAAAAGTAGTAATCTCGGGATTACTACCAGTGCCACGTGCTAGTCAGAGTAGGAATCGCAGGATAGCTCAGATGAATACGTGGCTTGAGCAATGGTGCAGCAGAGAGGGATTCAAATTCCTGGGGCATTGGAACCGGTTCTGGGGGAGGTGGGACCAGTACAATCCGGACGGTCTGCACCTGGGCAGAATCGGAACCAATGTCCTCGGGGGAGTGTTTGCTAGTGCTGTTGGGGAGGAGTTAAACTAATATGGCAGGGGGATGGGAACCAATGCAGGGAGATAGAGGGAAACAAAAAGGAGGCAAAAGCAAAAGACAGAAAGGAGATGAGGAAAAGTGGAGGGCAGAGAAACCCAAGGCAAAGAACAAAAAGGGCCATTGTACAGCAAAATTCTAAAAGGACAGAGGGTATTAAAAAAACAAGCCTGAAGGCTTTGTGTCTTAATGCAAGGAGTATCCGCAATAAGGTGGATGAATTAACTGTGCAAATAGATGTTAACAAATATGATGTGATTGGGATTACGGAGACGTGGCTCCAGGATGATCAGGGCTGGGAACTCAACATCCAGGGGTATTCAACATTCAGGAAGGATAGAATAAAAGGAAAAGGAGGTGGGGTAGCATTGCTGGTTAAGGAGGAGATTAAGGCAATAGTTAGGAAGGACATTAGCTTGGATGATGTGGAATCTATATGGGTAGAGCTGCAGAACACCAAAGGGCAAAAAACGTTAGTGGGAGTTGTGTACAGACCTCCAAACAGTAGTAGTGATGTTGGGGAGGGCATCAAACATGAAATTAGGGGTGCGTGCAATAAAGGTGCAGCAGTTATAATGGGTGACTTTAATATGCACATAGATTGGGCTAACCAAACTGGAAGCAATACGGTGGAGGAGGATTTCCTGGAGTGCATAAGGGATGGTTTTTTAGACCAATATGTCGAGGAACCAACTAGGGGGGAGGCCATCTTAGACTGGGTGTTATGTAATGAAAGAGGATTAATTAGCAATCTCGTTGTGCGAGGCCCCTTGGGGAAGAGTGACCATAATATGGTGAAATTCTGCATTGGGATGGAGAATGAAACAGTTAATTCAGAGACCATGGTCCAGAACTTAAAGAAGGCTAACTTTGAAGGTATGAGGCGTGAATTGGCTGGGATGGATTGGCGAATGATACTTAAGGGGTTGACTGTGGATGGGCAATGGCAGACATTTAGAGACCGCATGGATGAACTACAACAATTGTACATTCCTGTCTGGCATAAAAATAAAAAAGGGAAGGTGGCTCAACCGTGGCTATCAAGGGAAATCAGGGATAGTATTAAAGCCAAGGAAGTGGCATACAAATTGGCCAGAAATAGCAGTGAACCTGGGAACTGGGAGAAATTTAGAACTCAGCAGAGGAGGACAAAGGGTTTGATTAGGGCAGGGAAAATGGAGTATGAGAAGAAGCTTGCAGGGAACATTAAGACGGATTGCAAAAGTTTCGATAGATATGTAAAGAGAAAAAGGTTAGTAAAGACAAATGTAGGTCCCCTGCAGTCAGAATCAGGGGAAGTCATAACGGGGAACAAAGAAATGGCGGACCAATTGAACAAGTACTTTGGTTCGGTATTCACGTAGGAGGACACGAACAACCTTCCGATTATAAAAGGGGTCGGGGGGTCTAGTAAGGAGGAGGAACTGAGGGAAATCCTTATTAGCCGGGAAATTGTGTTGGGGAAATTGATGGGATTGAAGGCCGATAAATCCCCAGGGCCTGATGGACTGCATCCCAGAGTACTTAAGGAGGTGGCCTTGGAAATAGTGGATGCGTTGACAGTCATTTTCCAACATTCCATTGACTCTGGATCAGTTCCTATAGAGTGGAGGGTAGCCAATGTAACCCCACTTTTTAAAAAAGGAGGGAGAGAGAAAACAGGGAATTATAGACCGGTCAGTCTGACATCGGTAGTGGGTAAAATGATGGAATCAATTATTAAGGATGCCATAGCAGTGCATTTGGAAAGAGGTGACATGATAGGTCCAAGTCAGCATGGATTTGTGAAAGGGAAATCATGCTTGACAAATCTTCTGGAATTTTTTGAGGATGTTTCCAGTAGAGTGGACAAGGGAGAACCAGCTGATGTGGTATATTTGGACTTTCAGAAGGCGTTCGACAAGGTCCCACACAAGAGATTGATGTGCAAAGTTAGAGCACATGGGATTGGGGGTAGTGTACTGACATGGATTGAGAACTGGTTGTCAGACAGGAAGCAAAGAGTAGGAGTAAATGGGGACTTTTCAGAATGGCAGGCAGTGACTAGTGGGGTACCGCAAGGTTCTGTGCTGGGGCCCCAGTTGTTTACACTGTATATTAATGATTTAGATGAGGGGATTAAATGTAGTATCTCCAAATTTGCGGATGACACTAAGTTGGGTGGCAGTGTGAGCTGCGAGGAGGATGCTGTGAGGCTGCAGAGCGACTTGGATAGGTTAGGTGAGTGGGCAAATGCATGGCAGA
Organism: Pristiophorus japonicus; assembly: GCF_044704955.1. Taxonomy (NCBI): domain Eukaryota; kingdom Metazoa; phylum Chordata; class Chondrichthyes; family Pristiophoridae; genus Pristiophorus; species Pristiophorus japonicus. Next base: position 13,945,428 of record NC_091990.1, read on the forward strand.
TGAAGTATAATGTGGATAAATGTGAGGTTATCCACTTTGGTGGTAAAAACAGAGAGACAGACTATTATCTGAATGGTGACAGATTCGGAAAAGGGGAGGTGCAAAGATACTTGGGTGTCATGGTACATCAGTCATTGAAGGTTGGCATGCAGGTGCAGCAGGCGGTTAAGAAAGCAAATGGCATGTTGGCCTTAATAGCAAGGGGATTTGAGTACAGGGGCAAGGAGGTGTTGCTGCAGTTGTACAGGGCATTGGTGAGGCCACACCTGGAGTATTGTGTACAGTTTTGGTCTCCTAACCTGAGGAAGGACATTCTTGCTATTGAGGGAGTGCAGCGAAGGTTCACCAGACTGATTCTCGGGATGGCGAGACTGACCTATCAAGAAAGACTGGATCAACTGGGCTTGTATTCACTGGAGTTCAGAAGAATGAGAGGGGACCTCATAGAAATGTTTAAAATTCTGACGGGGTTAGACAGGTTAGATGCAGGAAGAATGTTCCCAATGTTGGGGAAGTCCAGAACCAGAGGTCACAGTCTAAGGATAAGGGGTAAGCCATTTAGGACCGAGATGCGGAGGAACTTCTTCACCCAGAGAGTGGTGAACCTGTGGAATTCTCTACCACAGAAAGTTGTTGAGGCCAATTCACTAAATATATTCAAAAAGGAGTTAGATGAGGTCCTTACTACTAGGGGAATCAAGGGGTTTGGCGAGAAAGCAGGAATGGGGTACTGAAGTTGAATGTTCAGCCATGAACTTATTGAATGGTGGTGCAGGCTAGAAGGGCCGAATGGCCTACTCCTGCACCTATTTTCTATGTTGCTATGTTTCCCACCAATCGTCCCAAAGTCCGGATTCCGGAACTCCGGATTCTCGATGCTGCACCTATATAACCTATTTTTATACAGAAAAAATACTTGTGTTGTGTTAGAGGGGGGTCCGTGGAATTTTTATAATACAGGAATGGGCCTCAGAAGCAAAAACGTTCAGAACCCCTGCTTTACAGCCTTCTGGACTCATCAAGTTCAACAATTTCAGATCAAAACTACTGCTCGCATTTTTTTCAGACAGCAGATGCTGGTAATGATTCTGCTGTTGCCATTTGCAGCTCCTCTAGATCTTTTATTTCTTTACTTGTCCCATTACCAACCCCTTTTGCCTTGGGCCATCATCCCTTTTATCATTTTAATCACTTCTGCCTTCCACCCTACCGCAGATCTTCCCTTTTGTTTGTTCCTCCCCTCCCCCACTTTCCCTGCCGCTGTACTTGCTTAAAACCTGTTATATCTGTAACATTTTCCAGTTCTAACGAAAGGTCACAGACCTGTAGCTCTCCTGTAGTGCCTTGGGACGTTTACTATGTTAAAGGCGCTATTGTTAGTACAAGTTGTTGTTGTTGTCAATGTGGGGATAGGGTAGTTGGAGGCAGGAGGTTATGTCATGAAACCTCCAGGAATACATTCAACCAATCGGCAACCCGAACAGGGTCCAAGGGAAATGGGGATACAGGTGCAGCATCTAAAATCCGGAACCCTCGGGTTTTCCGGACTTTCGATTTGCTTTCTGACGTCACGAATCTGGAAACACCCGAGCCCAGGTTCGGGTATTTCCGGATTTCGGAGCATCAGAAAGGGGGGTGAGGAGGGTTTCCCACCGAGGAGCTGTTCAGGCCGTCCTGCCCCGCCGAGAAAGTAGCTGTCGGGCGGGCCCCGCAGAGGAAGGTGCCGTCGGGTGAGCCCCCGCCGAGGAGGTGTTCGGGCGGGCGGGCCCCGGCGAGGATGTCGTCAGGCAGGCCCCACTGAGGAAGTAGCCGTCGGGCAGGCCCCGCCGAGGAGCTGTTTGGGCGGGCCAGCCCCACCAAAGTGGTGTTTGGTCGGTGGTGAGACGAGTTGAGGCCAGAGGTCAGGCAGTGGCAGGGCCCCGAGGTCGGCAGAGTCGTTGGGTCCGGATTCCGGAACATTTTACGGATTCCGGACGACCCTGCCACTGATCGGTTCGGAATATTCCGGAACTCCGGATTCTCGACGCTGCACCCGTACTTTTGAGGCTGGATGGTCTTTATTGGAGGGTAGATACTTTCGTCTCAATAATACAATCTCCAACCGGTGCATCTGTGAAAATACCCTCAAGTCACCACCAACATTGCTGATAAGCTGCGCAGCAGCACAGCTATCTGGGGGTCCTGCGCAGGCTGCGTACCTGCTTTTCAATTGTAGATTTTGTCCAAGCACAAAATTTTCGAATGTGCCGTGCAACCCGTTAAAGGGATTGTACACCCAAAAATATGTGGGGGGGGGGGGGGGGGGGAGAACATTGGTCACCACTGCTCCCTCCTGGGAAAGGTATACTTTGAACTTTGATCTCTACATGTCATTAGAGCACACTTCCTGTCGAATCTGGCAGACACCCATTCAAAGTAGAACTCCCAGCATTCCTTGGATAGTTAGCTGCAAATAGAGACTATCTAGCCAAATATAATGCTGTACCACCTTTTGCGAAGTTCAAATCTCGACAGGATTGCAGCACTTTATTTAAAGAATGCAGAATAAAACAGGTCCCATCGCAGATCTCGTTAAAAAGCGAAACTGAAATTTTTTGTTTGGCCTTCACTACTCAAACCTTCCTCGTTTGACACTTAATTGTCCAGGCTGTAAATGGATAGGTTGTCACCATCACAGCAAAGCATGCATCAAAACTACAACTTCCATTATTCCTCGGATACTTTTGTACATGTGCAGATGGCAGGAAATGGATGACATCAAATGTATGAAAATGGAGACTTCTTCCAATGAACTGCATGATGGATCGTTATTACAGACCATCATAGAGATTATTCATACCGTCATACAAAGCTGCATCAATCAAAGCAAGAGCTGTGAACTTGGCACTCTATAAGAGTTACAGTGAGCCTCTTGCTTTCAGCAGATTTAACGACTAGTCATTCATAGACATCATATCTATACTTTGTTTCACAGTAAATCCAAATGAAGCTGAACAGATTCAGGAACAATTACCTTTTTTACAACAGTAACTCCAATCACACATTTGTACCAATCTTCAGCATAATTCTTCTGAAGATAGTGGCCAGCCTGACAGGTAGCCCGACTATACAATCGACAGCAAAGGTGAATTTGCATTCCATTTTGTTTTTGTTGCAAGCATCAGCAAGAGATGACATGCTATGGATCAAGAGGATTGAGACCAATTCTAAAATAGGAACAAGAGAAGGTCATTCAGCCCCTCGAGCCTGTTCCGCCATTAATTGGATGACTGATCTGTATCTCAACTCCATCTATCCGTGTTTGTTCCGTAACTCTTAATACCCTTGCAGAACAGAAATCTATCAACCTGAGATTGGCTAACGCTATCTAGTGCTTGTATAAAAACAGAAAATGCTGGAAATACTCAGGTGGTCAAGAAGCATCTGTGGAGTGAGCAACAGAGTTAACATTTCAAGTCAGTAACATTTCGTCATATACAGTCTAGTGCTTGTATAGTTCTTCGATATGGCAAAGTTCACTGAGTTACTTCATGAGGATAGTAACAGAAGATGGGAGCAGAATTAAGGGAAGCGGTTAAAGTTATGGTAGAAGGGATAGGTTTTGAAGAGGCGCTGGAAGATGGAGAGACATGTAATAAGGTGAAGGGGTTCAGCAAGGAAAATTGCTACGTGCATGGGCCTGATGGCTGCCTGTTCTGCTGCTGCGGTGAGTGGAGGGGGGTGGAGGAGGGGGCGCGGGGAGAGCGGACTGAAGTCAGAAGGAAGATTTTACAAAGCAAGGATTTGTAAATGAGGATGAGGATCAAACCTGCTCTGGATGGCTCAGTGTTACACCAAGAAGGACCTTTATCCACTGGGCTAATAGGGACTAATAACATTCCTTTTTTGTGATCATTGCTACCGGTTGCTCAAAACTCCACGTGCAGAAGGATGAGGTGAGGCAGGGGTGTTACCATGGCTGGAGTTCTGATGTTCTTGTTGCTGATTGTTGTAACTAACAATAAGACACAGCAAATGGCTAGTAAAGAGACTACTGTTTTGAAAAGGTGGAATTTTGAGGGCTTGTTCCCCAATCGGGCAGCCCTGGTGAGGAGCGACACGTACAGCGAACGCTGGGCAAGAAATCACAAGCCCGTATCCCCGAACTGCGGTCCATTCAATTCAATGGATGGAAAAATAAGGGCCAGAGGGCCTACAATTTCTCTCTCAATGCCACATGTTACTGGGAGCACCAGATTGGGGAGGGGGGGGGGGCGCGTGGGGGGTGGGAATCAGTCCTTTGGTATTCAGATTACATTTTAGGAAATTCCTAATACTCCACTTGAAGGCCTATCTGGCATCAAGTCCCATGTGCCTATGTATGTCCATAACTACACAGTTGTTAAACTCAGCGGTATAGATAAGAGCATTGTGAGCCAGTCGAGGTACAGGCCCCTGAGAATCTCCTGCTGTGATTGCCAGCAGCAGGACGAGCTCCATATGCACTGAGCTACCTGTTGCCTATAAAAAAAAATGCAGCAGATAATCCACAAAACACCTGGTTGCCCCAATTCACACCACCAACAACCAGAACAAGTCTACTGAATGGGTATTTAAAATCATGTTTGGGAGGCAAAAATACCAACTTTGACCACTGGTGGTTCGACATTTTCCAATCCAAATGTAACCAGAGCACCTCCAGCAACAGATTTATTTCCCACTCCCATACTGTCACCTCCGGAGACGCCCAAGAATCTAGACTTGGCTCCCTCCTCATCTACCTGCTGGCCCCTTGCCAACATCATCCGAAACCATGGTGTCAGCTTCTGTGTATATGATGATGATATCCAGCTCTACCTCTTCACGACCTCTCTTAATCCCTCCACTAACTTGATGTTCTCAGACTGCTGTTCAACATCCAATCCCGAATGATTCTTAACTTCCTCCAGCTCAATATTAGGAAGACCGAGATTACCATATTTAGTCCCAACCATCAATTCTGTTCCCTTGCCACTGATGCCATTTTCCTCCCTGGCAACTGTCTCAGGCTAAACCAGACTGTTTATAATCTTGGTAACCTGTTCAGAGCTGAGGTTCAGATCCCCTATCCTCCCTATCAAATACATTGCCTACTTCCACTGCTGTAACATCAATCCTCTTCCACCACTCATACCTCAGTCTCTCTGCCACTGAAACCCTCTTGCATGCATTTGTCACCTCCACACCCAATTATTCCAAAGCTCTCCTGGTTGGCCGCCCATCCACCAGGTTTCACAAACAACGAGGCCAAAATTGCCCCATTCCTTAATGCCTATTACCACCGCAAATTGGTGGCCATGCTACATGGTGGAGTGGCCGCCGACTTTTGGTGAAATAACCGCTGCTAGCCCAATTGCACTCCCAAGTTTTCCCGGCGGTGTCCGATCCCGCTCTTACTGCTCCGCTGCTGCCGATCCTTGGTAAGAACACATGAAATAGGGGCAGGAATAGGCCATTTGGCCCGTCGAGCCTGTTCCGCCATTCAATAAGATCCTGGCCTCAACTCCACTTCCCTGCCCGCTCCCCATAACCCTTGACTACCTTATCGTTCAAAAATCTGTCTCGCTCCACCTTAAATATATTCAAGGACCCAGCCTCCACAGCTCTCTGGGGTAGAGAATCCCAAAGATTCACAATGCTCAGAGAAGAAATTCCTCCTCATTTCTGTTTTAAATGGGTGACCTGAAACTATGCCCCCTAGTTCTCTATCCTCCTACTCTGTCAAACCCCCTCAAAATCTTATATATTTCAATAAGATCACCTCTCATTCTTCTAAACTCCAAGGAGTATTGGCCCAACCTTTCTTCATATGACAATCCTTTCATCTCAGGAATCAACCTCATGAACCTTCTCTGAACTGCCTCCAATGCAAGTACAGGTGCAGCGTCAAAAATCCAGAGTTACGGAATCCAGACCGATCGGTGGCAGGGTCGTCCGGAATCGGTAAAATGTTCCGGAATCCGGACCAGCCGACCTCGGGTTCCTGCTGCTACCCAACTTTGGGCCTTGCCTCACCACCCCTCGCTGCCACTGCCCTTACCTTGGGACCTCTTCGCCGGCCCGCCCGAACACCTCCTCCACGACGAGGCCTGCCCGAACACCTGCTCCGCGACGGGGCCTGCCCGAACACCTCCTCCGTGACGGGGCCTGCCCGAACAACTCCTCCGCGACGGGGCCTGCCTGGACACCTCCTCCTCGACGGGGCCTGCCCGAACATCTCCTCCACGATGGGGCCCGCCCGAACACCACTTCTGCGACGGGGCCTGCCGGAACAGCTCCACAACGCCGGGGTCTGCCTGGACAGCTCCTCTTCAGCGGAGCCCGCCCGGACACCTCGACGGCAGGGCCTGCATGAACAGCTCCACCACGGAAGGCGCCCGCCTGGACAGTTCCTCCGCAACGGGGCCCGCCCGGACAGCTCCTTGGCGGCGGGGCCTGCCTGAACAGCTCCTCTTTGGCATGACCTGCCTGGACAGCTCCTTGGCAGCCGGGGCCCCGCCTGACGACCTCATCGACGGCCCGAACAGCTCCTCGGTGGGGACCCCCCTCTCATACATCCCCCCGCCCCCACCCTTCTTATGTTCTGAAATCTGGAAATACCCGAACCGGGTCTCAGGTGTTTCCGGATTCGTGAAGTCAGAAAGACGATCGAAAGGCCCGGAATCCGGAATGGCCTCGATCCTGAAAGTTTTCCCGGATTCTCGATGCTGCATCTGTATGTACTTCCTTAAATAAGGAGACCAAAATTGTACGCAGTACTCCAGGTGTTGTCTTACCAACATCCTGTACAGTTGCAGCAGGACTTACCTACTTTTATACTCCATCCCCTTTGCAATAAAGACCAGCATTTCATTTGCCTTCCTGATTACTTGCTTTACCTGCCTGCTAACGTTTTGTGTTTCATGCACAAGAACCCCCAGATCCCTCTGTAATACAGCATTTTGTAATCGCTCCCCATTTAAATAATAATTAGCTTGTTTATTTTTTCCACCAAAGTGGATAACCTCACATTTTCCCACATTATAGTCCAACTGCCAAATTTTTGCCCACTCACTTAGCCTGTCTATATCCCTTTATAGATTATTTGCGTCGTCCTCACAACTTGCTTTCCCACCCATCTTTGTATCATCAGCAAATGTGGCTACATTACACTCGGTCCCTTCATCCAAGTCATTAATATAGATTGTAAAGAGTTGATCTCCCAGCATTGATCCCTGCGGCACCCCACTAGTTACAGTTTGCCAACCTGAAAATGAACCATTTATCCTGAATCTGTTTTCTGTTAGTTAACCAATCCTCTATCCACGCCAATATATTACCCCCAATCCCGTGAGCTCTTATCTTGTGCAGCAACCTTTTGTGTGGCACCTTATTGAATGCTTTCTGGAAATCCAAATATACGACATCAACTGGTTCTCCTTTATCCACTCTGCTCATTTCATCCTCAAAGAGCTCCAGCAGATTTGTCAAACAGGATTTCCCTTTCATAAAACTATGCTGACTCGGCTTGATTGCATTATGATTTTTTAAATGTCCTGCTATTACTTCCACGTCATCACTGTGTGCACCGCCGATCTTACCGCTTTCCCCCCCACCACCGACATTCCCCTCTGAAAATCTTCGGCCTGCCCGACGGTGCCAAAGCAAGCTTTCACCCGGTGGTCCAGTCAGGCTGTGGCCATCTACCGTTGCAGTGCGGCTTCACTTAAAAGGGGTGGGCCTACTGCCGAAATGTTTTTTTTTTTGTTGATATGCCCCCGGATTCGGCCGGGCTGTCAAAAGAAAGCCTGACACCTGCTCTTGGGTGCCAGGCCGCTGGCCTGGTCGAAACCCTTCCTGATGGCCCAGTGGCCCGAAGTTTTAAAAGCATGGAGGCTCTCCCCTTGAAGTGAAGGGGAGAGCCGTGGTGATGTGAAGATGTAATCGCAGCGATGACTCCGTACTGCGCCCCTCAGTTGAGGTCATCACCACGTTTTTGCCCCTCAGGTGTACCGCCCCTATTATGACCGACTTCCAGATCAAAACAAAAAAACAATCAAAGAGCCCAATTGCGTGAAAGAGTCGACCTGAACCGCAGCTGTGATAAAAAACTGCCATTTTGGGTGGGAGGGGTCAATTTGTACCCCTACAACATGTGCAAAACACAGTTGCTCATATCCTATCTGGCATCAAATCCCATTTGCGTATTGGGCGGAGAGATCAGGTGGGGGGGAACGGTGGTAGATTGCCAGGGGGGGGCGGGGGGTGTCAGCATGTTGTGGGGAGGGAAGTGGGATTGCTTGCCGGCCGGGGCGAATCACACGTGCTCCTCCTGGCCCACAAGCAGTGTTGGAAAGGCACTTACCTGTTGGATCCAGCTGTTCATGCCTTCCTTTAGCTGCCGGGTTTCTCAAGCCTTTGAAACCCTGGCCCGCAGCTGTTCAATTTAAAACACAGTTACAATTTGAGGCATGCAGCCTCATTAGAATATTTAAATTAGGGACCTGCCTCTGGAGAGCAGGTTAGTCACCCGCCCTCCAAACCACCTCTATTGAAACCGGAAGTGTTGGAGGTGGGTTGGGGTTGAGTTTGCTATTGTAGAATTTTTAACCTGTTCCTCTACTGACCATTTTGGTGAGCTAAAATTCCTTTCATTGTCTTGAATGCAAATGCTCATATCGGTCTTCACCAAATAGTGCTGTGTTTGCCAATAAGGTCGTGGTACATCATCCAATTCTGGCATGTGTGACGTTCTACCTGAAACAGGCTTCCCTTATGTCATTGTGGTAGACAATCTTGATCAAACTACACCTATGTGGCAAACCTGTATTCTCAGAAAGTCACACTATTGTATAAAAAGTGTTATTAATCACAAATGTAAGGATGGGGAGGAGTGAAAGGAGATGGGTGTGAAAGTCATCCTCTCGATACCTAGGTCACATTATTATAATTCCAGTGAATGACTTGAAATAAAGAGTGATCTCTAGTCGAGCAACTTCAGGTTTTTACCCCCCTTCACCTGAAATCAACACGACTGTCCGTATCACACAGGGCACAGAAAGCCGGAAAGTTTTCAGCTTGATCAAATGTCTCTTGCCCCTTCGATCATAGAAAAATTACAACAACGAAGGAGGCCATTCGGCCATCATGTCCATGCTGGTCGAAAAAGAGCTATTTGGACTAATCCCACCTTCCAGCACTAGGTCTGTTGCCCTGTAGGTTACGGCTCTTTAGCTGCACATCTAAGTACCTTTTAAATGTGATGAAAAAACTGAAGTTTCATGTTCAGCCATGAACTCATTGAATGGCGGTGCAGGCTAGAAGGGCTGAATGGCCTGCTCCTGCACCTATTTTCTATGTTTCTATGTTTCTATGAGCGTTTCTACCTCTACCACCCTTTCAGGCAGTGAGTTCCAGACTCCCAACACCCTCTGGATGAAGAAATTCTTCCTCATCTTTCCTTTAATCCTTCTACCAACTACTTTAAATCTATGCCCCCTGGTTAAAGACCCCTCTGCTAATGGAAATAGGTCCTTCCTATCCACTTTACCCAGGCCCTTCTTAATTTTGTACACCTCAATTAAATTTCTCCTCAGCCTCCTCTGGTCCAAGGAAAACAACCCCAACCTATCTAATCTTTCCTCATAGCTAAAATTTTCCAGTCTTGGCAACATCCTCGTAAATCTCCTCTGTGCACTTTCTAGTGCAATCTCATCCTTCCTGTAATGTGGTGACCAGAATGGCACGCAGTACTCAAGCTGTGGCCTAACTAGTGTTATAGTTCTAGCATAACTTCCCTGTTCTTGGTATTCTATACCTCGGCTAATAAAGGAAAGCATTCCGTATGCCTTTTTAACTATCTTCTCGACCCGTCGTGCTGCCTTTAAGGATCTGTGGACATATACTCCAAGGTCCCTCTGTTCCTCCACACTTCTCAGTATTCTCCCATTTATTGTGTATTCCCTTGCGCTGTTGCCTCACACTTTTTCGGATTGAATTCCATTTGCCACTTTTCTGCCCAACTGACCAGTTCTTTGATATCTTTCTGCAGTCTAAAGCTTTCCTCCTCACTGTCAACCACATGGCCAATTTTTGTATCATCTGCAAATTTCTTTATCATGCCCCCTACATTTAAGTCTAAATCATTAATATATACTACAAAAAGGGACCGAGTAATGAGTCCTGTGGAACCCCACTGGAAACAGCCTTTCAGTCGCAAGAACTCCCCATTACCATCACTCTGCTTATTGCCACTGAGCCAATTTTGGATCTAATTTGCCACTCTCCCTTGGATCCCATGGGCTTTTACTTTTTTGATCAGCCTGCCATGTGGGACCTTGTCAAAAGCCTAGCTAACATCCATGTAGGCTACATTCACTCTCAGCTTTCTGAACTGCAACATGCTAGTTATTTTTCTTATCACCAAGAATAATTAGGTTTTCTGTGTTAATAAGCGTTCTTGTCAATAACGCGGTTATGCTTGTGGACAAGGTCATCCAAAGTCAATTGAAACATTATTACTCGGAGGTGCCAGGAAAGTTAAATGCTGCAGAAACCAATTACCCTCCTGATGTCGGGAGCAGCATGATTTTCTCAGAATTAGCCGGTAATTCGCAAAATGGTTGAAAATCAAAAGCTATCGACTACATGAATGAATTATGAAGCATTTGCAACTTTTGCAATGCTTAGCCAGGTATCATTTACAATGTCGCAACAGAGAGAGGGAGTCCAATTAAAAAAAACATTTCCCATCAAAATTGTTTACAGTTTAAAGTTACCCTTCCACCATGAATGCGGAAATTAACCCTTTTTTAGTTGCTCCCCAATCGCTGGTGGAAGAGCTCACTCTTCTTCTGATCTCAGTGGCTCTAGTTACAGGCAATCAATAGCACTTGAATCTTTCACGTTGACAGATTTGGAAGCAAAAGCAAACATCAATATTTCAGCCAAAGTGAGCCCTTTGTGGCGAAGTTTTGCGTCATCTTGAGTTTGTGGATCAATAGAAATACAAGATGGGGTTTGAATTACAACCGTTAGACTCCCCCGCCCAAAATTAGACTTTTACAGAACATGTGAACAGATAGAGCGGTTTATCAAATGAATTGCTTACTAATGTGCAACGATTAACTGCTGTTACACATTCACACCACAGATACTTCCTCAAGCAGCAAGTATCAGTCATTGTGGCTCCAGTAGTCATTCTACATGGCGTGCCGGGACAGTGAGCATTGGCCAGCTATTCACCACAGAAGGCATCAAAGCGAAGCCCAACCCTGTTCTCATCTGATATCCAGGCATATAGACATTTTCCAACTCAGCCATTGTATGGAACTAATGGCCTAGATTTTCTTCAGTAGCCAGGAGCACCTCCCGCTGGGAGAACCTACGGGCAATTCGGGCACATTAGTTTTCTGATCATTAGAATTAAAGCGGGCACTCAGCAACCTTAGACTGGAGAACCTGAGTAGGGACTTCTGCCTCTCATCTCTCGAAGCCAGATGGAGGATCAATGGGGCTGAGACATTCTGGTTGCTTGTTTGTGGACAACAGCCAGAAGGCCCCAGAGTGACAACCCTACCATTGTTCCAAACCTCTTGATCTCGTTTCCTTCCCCCACCCTCTCCCTTTGTCATTTTGGCGTACTCCTTTTCCAACGGTTGTTCCTGCATCGGGGTTTTATCCAGGCCATGGTGATGACCTGAAATACAGGAAGGTTCAGATTTATTCCCTCTGACCTTCCCCTCTCTCACCCCGAACGATCAGTCCTCAGCAAAGGCCTGAGCTTCATCCCCTTACACCCCCACCTCAATGAATTTCGAGCTCGCCACGACACTCAGCTCTTTTTCCACCACCTTTGCCTCCGTGCCCACTTCTTCAGCCAGGAGTCCTCCCCCCGCACAGCTGACCCTTTCTCCAGTTTTCAGAATTCTCGCTCAACCTGGACCCCTTGCTCTGGCCTCTTACCCCCTCTAGATCTCTTGACTGCAAACTGCCGATGGGACATCAGCCGTCTCAATTTTTCTGCTCTCCTCACTCACTCCAACCTACCTCCCTCTGAACTTGCAGCACTCCACTCTCTCAGATCCAACCCCAACTTTGACATTAAACTTGCTGACAAGGGTGGCGTTGTTGTTGTTTGGCGAACCAACCTCTACCTTGCTGATTGCCAACTCTCTGACACCTCCTCCTACCTCCCCCAGGAACATGACCCCACTACTGAACATTAAAACCATTGTTTCCCAGACCGTCACCGACCTCATCTCCTCTGGAGATCTTCACTCCACAGGCATCAACCTCATAGTTCCCCAACCCCGCACAGCCCGCTTCTATCTACTTCCTAAGATCGACAAACAGGACTGCCCCGGTAGACCCATCGTTTCAGCCTGTTCTTGCCATACAGAACTTATTTCATCATTATTTGCAGATGACACCAAGCTGGATGGCGGTGAGAGCTGTGAGGAGGACTCTAAGAGGCTGCAGGGTGACTTGGACAGGTTAGGTGAGTGGGCAAATGCATGGCAGATGCAGTATAATGTGGATAAATGTGAGGTTATCCACTTTGGGGGCAAAAACACAAAGGCAGAATATTATCTGAATGGCGGCAGATTAGGAAAAGGGGAGGTGCAACGAGACCTGGGTGTCATGGTACATCAGTCATTGAAAGTTGGCATGCAGGTACAGCAGGCGGTGAAGAAGGCAAATGGTATGTTGGCCTTCATAGCTAGGGGATTTGAGTATAGGAGCAGGGAGGTCTTACTGCAGTTGTATAGTGTCTTGGTGAGGCCTCACCTGGAATATTGTGTTCAGTTTTGGTCTCCTAATCTGAGGAAGGACGTTGCTATAGTGGTAGGGTTGCTATTGAGGGAGTGCAGCGAAGGTTCACCAGACTGATTCCCGGGATGGCAGGACTGACATATAGGCCCCAAGTTTCCACATGATTTGCGCCTGCTTTTTAGGAGCAACTGGTGGAGAACGGACTATCTTAGAAATCGCAATTCTCCACATTTTTTTTTCTGCAGTTCTAGTCAGTTAGAACAGTTTCACTTTGGAACAGAATTTTTTCTTCAAAAGGGGGCGTGTCCGGCCACTGACGCCTGATTTCAAAGTTTCCACAGTAAAAACGTACTCCAAACTAACTTAGAATGGAGCAAGTGAAGATTTTTGGAGAACTGAAAAAACCTTGTCTACACATTAGAAAATCAAGTGCAGGTTACAAATTAGGCGTCCAGAACGAGGTGGGGGGGGAGAAAAGGGAAGTCATTAAATTCTATAATAAATCCTTATTTATACTTATACAAATATTATACAAATAAATCCAACCTGAATAAAAATTTATAAGCAAAGAAAAGATTAAATAAACCATCTTCCTACCTGTGTGAAAGTGCTTCAGCCTGGGAGAATTCTGCAGGAAGCCTCACAAGTTGAGGCAGCCGTTCGTTCCTGACGGCAGGGGGAGAGGAGGAAGCCGTTCGTTCCCGACGGCAGGGGGGGAGGAGGCAGCCGTTCCCGACGGCGGGCGGGGGGTGGGGGGAGGGAGGGCGTGCGGGCCCGACCGACAGACCGAACACAGCGGCGGGGGGAGGAAGCCGTTCCAGACGGCGGGCGGGGGGGGAAGGAGACAGTGAGAAGGCTGCAGGAAGCCTCACAAGTTCAGCAGCCATTCCCGACGGCAGGGGGGGGTGGGGGGGGAGGCCGTCGGGAAACGGCTGCCTCAACTTTCTGAGGCTTCCTGCAGCCTTCTCACTGCTGCAAGAAGCCTCAGTGCTGATCATGGAAGGGCAATGTGCTTTTATTAAAAAATGTTAAAAAATTAAACAGCTACAAAGAACTACAAAAATGGCCGAGTGCCAATGTTTCCTTCACACTGCGCGTGCGCGAATGCTCCAACGCGCACGTGCAGGGTTGCCGGCAGGAAAAAAACTAATTTAAATGGTGCCCGCCCCCTCCCACTTACAAAATCGGCACGAGTGGTAGGCTCCGCCCCCTGGGCGCCGCGCCAAGCAGACATGGAGCTGCAGGGCGCTCCAGAAACGCGCGTTTTTTTTCCGGCGCCGTTGTCGGCGTGAAAAACGGGCGCCCAGCTCGGAGGGGCGCCCGTTTTGTAGCGTGAGGAAACTTGGGGCCATGAGGAGAGACTGGATCGACTGGGCCTGTATTCACTGGAGTTTAGAAGGATGAGAGGGGATCTCATAGAAACATATAAAATTCTGACTGGACTGGACAGGTTAGATGCAGGAAGAATGTTCCCGATGTTGGGGAAGTCCAGAACCAGGGGACACGATCGAAGGATAAGGGTTAAGCCATTTAGGGCTGAGATGAGGAGAAATTTCTTCACTCAGAGTTGTTAACCTGTGGAATTCCCTATCGCAGAGAGTTGTTGATGCCAGTTCATTGGATATATTCAAGAGGGAGTTTCTATGTTTCCTATCTTGACTCTATTTTTTCTCCCCTTGTCCACTCTCTTCCCACCTACATCCGCGACTCCTCAGACACCCTCTGCCACGTTAACAGTTTCCAGTTTCCTGGCTCCAACCGTCTCCTTTTCGCTATGGACATCCAATCCCTCTATATTCCATCCCTCACCAGGATGGCCCGAGGGCATCCGCTTCTTCCTCTTGCAGAAGCCCAACCTGTTCCCATCCACCGCCACCCTCCTCCGCCTGGTTCAACTTCTTCTCACATTGAACAACTTCTCCTTTAACTCCACTCACTTCCTTCAAATTAAAGGTGCTGCTATGGGAACCCGCATGGGTCCGAGCTATGCCTGCCTTTTCGTGGGATATGTGGAACATTCTTTGTTCCAGTCCTATTCGGGTCCCCTTCTGGTATATTGATGATTGTATCGGTGCCTTTTCCTGCTCTCGCCCTGAACTAGAAAATGTAATTCACTTTGCATCCAATTTCCACCCTTCCCTCACCTTCACATGGTCCATCTTCGACTCTTCCCTTCCCTTCTCGACTTCTCTGTCTCCATTTCTGGGGCTAGACTATTGACAAACATTCACTATAAGCCCACTGTCTCCCACAGCTACCTGGACTACACTTCCTTTCACCCTGCATCCTGTAAGGACTCCATTCCATTTTCCCAGTTTCTCTGTCGCACCTGCTCGGACGACACCACCTTCCACACTAGTGCCTTTGATAATGCTTCATTTTTCCTCAACTGAGGATTCCCCTCCGTCGTGGTCAACATGGCCCTCAGCCGTGTCCGTTTTATTTCCCGCACCGCTGCTCTCACCCCTTCCCCTCTCTCTCAGAACCACGACAGGGTTCCCCTTGTCCTCACCTTTCACCCCACCAGCCTCCACATTCAACGGATCATCCACGCCATTCCCTCCACCTCCAGTGTGATCCCACCACCAATCACATCTTCCCCTCCTCTCCCAGCATTCCGAAGGGACCGTTCCCTCCACGACATCCTGGTCCATTCCGCAGTCACCCCCAGCGCCCCCTCCCCTTCCCACGGCACCTTCCCATGCAAGCACAGGAGATGCAACACCTGCCCTTTTACCTCCTCCCTTCCCACTGTCCAGGGCCCCAAATACTCCTTCCAGGTGAAACAGGGATTTGCTTGTACTTCTTTCAATTTAGTATACTGTATTCGCTGCTCACGATGTGGTCTTCTCTACATTGGGGAGACCAAACGCAGATTAGGTGACCGCTTTGCGGAATACCTCCGTTCAGTCCGCAAGGGTGACCCCGAGCTTCTGATCGCCTGTCACATTAATTCTCTGCTCCATTCCCACACTGACGTCTCCGTACTCGGCCTCCTACACTGTTCCACTGAAGCTCAACGTAAGGAACAGCAGCTCATCTTTCGTTTAGGCATTTTACAGCCTCCCGGACTCAACATCGAGTTGAATGATTTCAGACGATAACCTCTGCCCACATTTTGTTCCCTTTCCTCGCTTTTTTTTTTGAAAAACTTCCCCCTCCCCCCCCCTTTTTATTTGAATTTTGTTTCTCTGTTTTCCATGGCAGCTGGCAATTATTCCGGCTTTAACACCCTATCTAGACTCACCTTTTGTTTCCTAACTTGTGCTATTACCATTTCAATTCGGTCCATCAACCCCTTTGTCTCAAATCTCTCCTGTCTTCCACCTCATCACAGACCTTCCCTTTTGCTCTTCCCACCCCCGTGCAGGGCCCCAGCACTTCCTTAAGAATCTGTTACATTTCAAACTCTTGCAATTCTGACGAAGGGTCATCGACCTGAAACGTTAACTCTGTTTCTCTCTCCACAGATGATGCTTGACCAGCTGAGATTTCCAGCATTTTCTGTTTTTATTTCAGATCCCAGCATCCGTAGTATTTTGCTTTTGTATCAAGTTTATTCAGGCGGGGTACATTGCAACAATGACTTTGTTGTGCTCTGCAGGAGGGAGTTTTTCCACCAAGTCCTCCAAACTTTGGAAGGGAATATTTATTTCTGTCATGTCAATGCCCTCTTTCAAGCTATAGGGTTCAAAATCTAAGATTGGCATCAATGAACCAACACATTGTGTTTTTCTGGTCCTCCCTCCTTTTCAACCTTCGGGACCTTCTGGTCATTTTCAAAAGCACAATATTTCTCCAAGGTGAAGGGACTACTTGCAACAGGAAGTTCATAGAATACAAGTGAGAATTTGAATGAGCCACAGGTTTAATTTTTCTCACTGGTGAATTACATTCTTGATCAATCATAGAAATTTACAGCACAGAAGATGACCATTCGGCCCATGCTGATCAGGCAGCTAATCAGCTGAAACTAAAGATAAGGAGAAAGGAAAGTAAGCCAGTGTCTATCATTAGTTAGTGAAAGTATCTGAACAATCTAAAGCAATTTCTTTAGGTACAAGTATGATCTCTTATGGCGCTTACGAGTGGAAAATCGTTCCATCAACATTTCAGAGTGATTCATGTGGTGTCCTTGGACAAACATAGAATAATATAGCACAGAAGTCGACCATTTGGCCCATCATGCCTTTGCCAGCTCTTTGAAAGAGCTATCCAATTAGTTCCACTCCCCCGCCCTACAATTTTTTTTCTTTTCAAGTATTTAGCAATTCACTTTTGAAAGTTTCTACTGAATCTGCTTCCACTGTCCTTTAGGCAGTGCATTCTAGATCATCTTAACTCGCTGAGTAAAAAAATGTATCCTCATCTCTCTCCTGAGGCCTTTTTGCTTGTTATTGTAAAAATGTAACGTTATTCATAACAATAGAAAGACACAAGAGATTGTCTACTTACAGCATGGGTAATTCAAGATCAGTAAATCATCGATTCCAATGTAGCCTCTTTGTCCTGTTGAAACCACTGCTTCGAAAAGGACCTGGTATTAATGAGAATCAAAACACGTTTTTAAAACCACAATTAATTCCAATTATTTTGACAGACAGATGGCCAGAAGTTGAAAATTAGCCAATAGAAAGCTGATGAGCCTACATGCTATCTTAAATTAGCACAGTTTAGTGTCAATCATTAAGCACTACAATTGCTAATAATGCAAATCTACTGTTGTTTATTAACCTTTTTTCCCCGATTATTAAAAGCGGAGTAGGCAGGGCAGTGGCCCGAGGTTTGCCTCAGATAGAAGACAGGGGAAAAACAGTCAGGATTGTCATTCCAAATCGCTATCCAGTGAGTGAGAGCGAGCGAGAGAGAGCGGGACAGAGCGGGAGTGTGAGCGAGTGAGAGACTGAGAAAGTGTGAGAGTGAATGACAAAGTGTGAGAGAGCGAGTGAGAGCAAATGAGAGCAAGAGAGAGTACGAGTGAATGAGGACAGTGAGAGAGACAGAGTGATAGTGAAAGACAGAGAATGAGAGACAGAGAATGAGAGTGTGAAAGTGTGAGAGTGAGAGAATGTGAGAGTGAGAGAATGTGAGTGAGAGAATGTGGGAGTGAATATGAGTGAGAATGAATGTGTCAGAGAGTGAATGTGTGACTGAGTGATTGTGTGACTGAGTGATTGTGTGACTGAGTGATTGTGTGACTGAGTGATTGTGTGACTGAGTGATTGTGTGAAGGAGTGAGTGAATGTGTGAAGGAGTGAGTGAATGTGAGAGTCAGAGAGTGAATGTGTGAGTCAGAGAGTGAATGTGTGAGTCAGAGAGTGAGGACATTGGGGAAATATGATCCTCAGAGTCAAATACCCTGTGGCAGTCACCATCTAGGCCCATGCATGTAGAACCGCCACCTGGGTGAGATACCAGAGGGCATCATTAATGGAGATAGAACCATCTGTGGTGCTTGGTGCAATCTGCTTTAAAATATAGAAACATCTTGCTCCTCAAAATGAGCATCGGCAGCATGCATTCTGATTGGGTAGCAATGATTTCCATGGTGACGACGAAAGGCACAACAGTGATTGGTTGACAGTCTGTAAGCCATACCGAACCAATCAAAAATTTATGACAACATTGGAGCAGCATCTTTCTCATCTGTATGAATAGGATCATTAAACAGCTGACATGAGTGAGTGTTACACTGGCAACACAGTCAACAGAAGCATCCATTCAGATGCAACACTTCTCACTTATCAGTTATTCCTGTCTGTATTTAAGTATTCTGCTTTGTAGCAATGATCTGGTAACTGGAACAATTTAGCAGTTATTTCATTTGTAATACTTCAGCGGTCTTTGAGTCTAATACAGGTTATATGAAATCAGAGCATCAAATGCAGATTTTTAAATGAATGCATCTTTGTTGATGTAAACTGGAGCAAATCTGTTGCCATCGCTCTCGCCTCTGAGTCAGAAGGTTGTGATAGTGAACAGGATGGACCGATTTCCCTTAGCAGAGGGATCAAGAACCAGGAGGCATAGATTTAAAATAATTGGTAGGAGGTTTAGAGGGTATTTGAGGGGAAATGTCTTCACCCAAAGGATGGTGGGGGTCTGGAACTCATTGCATGAAAGGGTAGTAGAGGCAGAAACCCTTACCACATTTAAAAAGTACTTGGATGTGCACCTGAAGTGCCGTAACTTACAGGACTACGGACCAAGAGCTGGAAAGTGGGATTAGGCTGTTTAGCTCTTTGTTGGCCGGCACATAGAAACATAGAAAATAGCTGCAGGAGTAGGCCATTTGGCCCTTCGAGTCTGTACCACCATTCAATAAGATCATGGCTGATCATTCCCTCAGTACCCCTTTCCTGCTTTTTCTCCATACCCCTTGATCCCTTTTAGCCGTAAGGGCCATATCTAACTCCCTCGAATATATCCAATGAACTGGCATCAACAACTCTCTGCAGCAGGGAATTCCACAGGTTAACAACTCTCTGAGTGAAGAAGTTTCTCCTCATCTCAGTCCTAAATGGCCTACCCCTTATCCTAAGGCTATGTCTCCTGGTTCTGGACTTCCCCAACATCGGGAACATTCTTTCCGCATCTAACTTGTCCAGTCCCGTCAGAATCTTATATATTTCTATGAGATCCCCTCTCACCCTTCTAAACTCCAGTGTATAAAGGCCCAGTTGATACAGTCTCTCCTCATATGTCAGTCCAGCCAATTAGACTTTAACCTTGCTTATAAAAATCAAATCAACAAACTGATTCATCAGATTAAATATTGGTGATAAAGAGTTTCCATTTACGTGCTATATCTAAATGTAGAAGCTTTAAATATAAACCTTCTTTCTTTAATTGCAAAAGTCTTCTGTCTGCCTTTCCATTGGCTCCTGGTCCAGCAAATGTCTCATATTTTTAAATTCTCGTCCTTGTGTTCAAATCCCTTCGTGGCCTCACCTGTCCCTATTTCTGTAACCTCCTCCAGCCCACAACCCATTCCCCCCCCACCCCGAGAATTCTGCGCTCCTCCAATTCTGGCCTCTTGTGCATCCCCTTCGCTCCACCATTGACTGCCATGCCTTCAACTGGCTAGGCTTTAAGCTATGGAATTCCCGACCTGATCCTCTCTGTCCATCTACCTCTCTTGCCTCCTTTAAGTTGCTCCTTAAAATCTACCTCTTTTGACCAAGATTTTGGTCACTTGTCTTAATAACACTTTTTGTTGCTCGGTATCAATTTTTTTCTGATAACGCTCCTGTGAAGCCTTGAGACAGGTTTTCTATGTTAAAAGTGCAATATAAATGCAAGTTTTTGTTGTTGATGGTACCAACCTGCCAGGATTTCCCTCCTTTAAGTTAACCCTTTCCCTGTTGTTCTTTCTCAAATACAGATCAATACACATGAATCAAGCAGATTGAATGTTTGACCATCCAGAACATATTACAAAATAAACAAGCCATTCAAAATTTGTCAAACTGGTAATAGAATAAATGTTGACTGTTGTTTGTAGGTTTGCATAATTCTTGCTTTTAACACTGAGAAGCTACATCTCCCAATTGTGGCAGAACCCAACCGCCACACCAAATCTGTCAACAAAGTAACTGGAGACATTTTCCAATGTGACGCCATGCAGTTGAAAGTAGTTAGGATAGACTCAAAATCAGCAAAGCCCCAGCACCCCACGACTCATGAATCACAAGCCACCCAAATCCCAACTGCGCCTAACGCCCAACAAACTTCCTGAAACACCTTTCTTGCTCAGGCCAAGGCTCCCATCAGGGAATGATCCAGACTACATCAATACACATAGAATATACAGAACGGTGCAAGATTCCTCATCTTTGTATCTTGAATACCATGAACCTGAAAGCACGTAAACTTTGCAGAAGCCAATAAAAAAAATATATATTTGTTCACAGTTGGACCAAATAATAAATGAATAAATAAAATCCATCACGAATCCATTGAAGGCAAATTGTGTTTGACTAACAATCGAGTTCTTTGATGAAGTAATGGAGAGGTTTGATAAGGGCATATGAAATTTCAAAAGGTGTTTGATAATGTACCACATAATAGACTTGTTAGCAAAATTGAAGCCCATTGGATTGAAGAGACAGTGACTACATGGATATGAAATTGGCTAAGGGACAGAAAGTAGAGAGCGTAGCGGGGAGTGATTGTTTTTCAGAGTGAAGGGAAGTGTGCAGTGGTGTCCCCCAGCGATCGATGTTAGAACCATACCTCTTTTTGATATACATTAATGGCCTGGATCTGGGTATACTGGGGATAATTCCAAAGTATGCAGATGACATAAAACTCGGAAATGTTGTAAACAGTAAGGAGGATAGTAACAGACTTCAGGAGGACATAGACAGACTTGTGAAATGGGCAAGACACATGGCAGATATTATTTAACACAGAGAAGTGTGAAGTGGTTTATTTTGGTAAGAAGAATGAGGAGAGTCAACATAAACTAAATGGTATAATTTTAAAACGGGTGCAGGAACAGAGAAACCTGAAAGTGTATGTACACAAGTCTTTAAAGGTGGCAGGACAAGTTGAGAAGGCTATTCAAAAGGCATATGGAATCCTAGGCTTTAGAAATAAAGAAAGAGAGTACAAAAACAAGGAAGTTATGCTAAACCTTTATAAAATATGGTTAGGCCCCTGCTGGAGTATGTGTTCAATTCTGGACGCACACTTTAGGAAGGATGTCAAGGCCTTATAGAGAGGGTGCAGAGATTTGCTAGAATGGTGCCAGGGATTAAAGACTTCAGTTAATATGGAGAGACAAGAGAAACTGGGGTTATTCTCCTTGAGCACAGAAGGTTAAGAGGCGATTTGATAGAGGTGTTCAAAATCATGAAGGGTTTTGATAAATAAGAAGAAACTGTTCCAGTGGCTAACGGTCAGTAACCAGAGGTCACAGATTTATGGTAACTGGCAAAAGGACCAGATATGTGGAGAAAAAAACATTTATGTGGCGAGATATGTTGATCTGGAATGCACTGCCTGAAAAGGTGGTGGAAGCAGATTCAATAATGGCTTGAATTCGCGGCCTCTATGGGCGCGAACGAGGTGTGCACATGCCCGTAGGGGTCCCGCAAGTTCCGGGTTTAGGCATGTACTGCGTATGTGCCTAAACCCAGAATTTGCGATATGTCAAGAGTCCTCTTGACAGATCGTATGAATCGAACAGAAATGGGCATTTGCTGGTGGGGAGTTAGACTATTTGTCCAACTTCTGCCCAGCGATTGCCTATGAAATTCTTGAGCCTGATAAAATATCAGTGTAAGACTTTTAAAGGATAGAAAAATACAATTTTTTCAATAATTTAAGCATTTAAAAACCTGTGAAATAAGGTAGGTTTATTGTTAGACCCTTTAAAATATGTAATTGTATTTTTCAAAAGATAACATTTTTGTTTTAAATAATTAATTAAATTCCATTTTGATTAATTTTAAATACATGATTTTTTTAACATTTAGTTTGTGTATTTTTGGGGGGTATTCCCATTCATACCTATGGTGATTCTGTATACGGAACTCACCACAAGTATGAATGGGAATACCCCTACTTTGATTGGTTGGGCCGGCCCATGTGATCACAGGGATGCTTGCGAAACGCCTACATCCCTGCAATACGTGGACCTATACGCAGGCCTACGCCTAGAGGCCAAGGACCCCAAGTCTCCGAACCTCCTGGACCAACAGGTAAGTTCGTCGATTTTTTTTCAGGTCGGAGACATCTGCCTGCGGGAAGCCTCTGACTGCAATTTCGGCACCAATATCTT
This sequence comes from Pristiophorus japonicus, assembly GCF_044704955.1. NCBI lineage: Eukaryota > Metazoa > Chordata > Chondrichthyes > Pristiophoridae > Pristiophorus > Pristiophorus japonicus. The sequence continues at coordinate 13,967,986 of NC_091990.1, forward strand.
TCAAAATAGAATTGGATAAATACTTGAAGGGGAGAAATTTGCAGGGCTGTGGGAAAAGAGCAGAGTAGTGGGACTAATTGGATAGTTCTTTCAAAGAGCCGGTAAAGGCACGATGGGTCGAATGACCTCCTCCTGTGCTGTATTATTCTATGAATTCCCTGAGATACTCTGCTGGCCACAGCTTTCCAATTTAAACTGTCACCAAGCACTATTCTACAAATTGTTATTTAATCAATTAATTATACAATTTGCAACCTCTTCCTTTATCTCAGAGAGATTTAATTGAGCTAAAAATCTTACAGTAAATGTGTAACATCCACTGTACATCATCATTTAATTCTGTTAGGACCCCATAAGGTTTGCTGGATGAGACTTATCTGTTACTTTTTCAAATCTTTTAGTACCACTCCTGTGATAAGTGAGCTGCAAAACATTTTGTCACGGCTTCCCTTGCTTCAAACTTAATTTCCCCAAGTACTTTTCGATGCAAACCATTTGTTTCTGGCATTTTTAACTACCATTTCATTACTAATCTCCATTTACTTCACAGAATCATAAGTATCCCCCACAGCCCTCCAATTACAAAAAAATAAATATTACCAGCATTTTCCAGTCAATACTATTGTGAGAAAAATCAAAAGTTCTTCTCATATTGCCTCGCTTACTATTCAACATCTCTTGTATGCAGCAGAACAGTCATTTGCTCCTAAAACGTTTGGTATGATACCAGTTACCTCATCAGACTGCAAATCTACTCGCGGCACCAATCCAACAGCTCATCAAGTGGTAGTGGGTATTTTTGAAGCATGAACATAAGAACATAAGAAATAGGAGCAGGAGTAGGCCATTTGGCCCCTCGAGCCTGCTCCGCCATTTAATACGATCATGGCTGATCCGATCAGGGACTCAGGTCCACTTCCCTGTCCGCTCCCCATAACCCTTTGTTCCCTTATCATTGAAGTAACTGTCTATTTCTGTCTTAAATTTATTCAATGTCCCAGCTTCCACAGCTTTCTGAGGCAGCGAATTCCACAGATTTACAACCCTCAGACAACATTGCACTAAACATTGACTTGATCTTGTCTATGATGGGACTGACCATGTTAAGCCATTATGGCAGGCTTTCACCCAAATGCCATTTTAAAAAAAAAATTGGTTCCCCTCTGCAAAATAAATGATGGGAAAGACCTTGATATCTCCCAGACCTTCCAACAATCTCAGAGTTTTATTCTTGCTGCTGGGTTGTTAACCAAAGAATTGCTCTTTTTATATGCTTTACATTTGTTTCTTCCAAATTTCTCTTTCATCCTAAATTACACTTTGTAAGCAGTATTTTCCTATATAACAAGACCGAGCATTTCAAATGAATTCACTGTACGTGGATTACATAGGATATACGGCACAGAAACAAGCTATTTGGCCCAACCAGTCCTCCCGTCTTTCCTCATCTAAATCTATCAGCATATCCCTCTATTCCCTTCTCCCTCATATACTTGTCTATCCTTCCCTTAAATGCATTTACTCGTTCAACCACTCCCTGTGGTAGCGAGTTCCACATTCTCACCATTCTCTGGGTAAAGAAGTTTCTTCTGCATTTCCTATTGGATTTCTTGGTGACTATCTTATATTGATGGCCTCTAGTTATGCTCTTCCCCGCAAGTGGAAACATTCTCTCTGTATCCACTCTATCAAAACCTTTCATAATTTTATAGAACTTCTACTAGATCACCTCTCAGCCTTCTTTTTTCAAGAGAAAAGAGACCCAGCATGTTTATTCTTTCCTGATATGTATACCCTCACATTTCTGGTATCATCCTTGTAAATCTTCTCTGCACACTCTCCAGTGCCTCTATATCCTTTTCATAATATGGCGACCAGAACTGTACACAGTACTCTAAGTGTGGTCTAACCAAGGTTAGCATAACTTCCCTACTTTTCAATTCTATCCCTCTAGAAATAAACCCTAGTGCTTGGTTTGCTTTTTTTTTAAATGGCCTTGCTAACCTGTGTCGCAACTTTTAGTGATTTGTGTATTTGTACTCCGAGATCCCACTGTTCCTCTACCCCACCCAGACTCGCACCCTCTAAGTAATAAGTGATTTCCCTAATCTTCCTACCAAAATGTTATACCTCACATTTATCTGTGTTGAACTTCATTTGCCAATTATATGCCCATTCTGCAAGTTTATGAATGTCCTCCTGTAATTTGTTGCAGTCCTTCTCAGTAATAACTATCCACCCAATTTGGTGTCATCTGCAAACTTAGAAATCGGGCTTTTGATTCCAAATCGTTAATATAAATTGTGAACAACAGTGGTCCCAGCACTGATTCTTGTGGAACACCACTACCCACTTTCTGCCACTGTGAATATCTACCTTTTATCCCTACTCTCTGCTTTCTGTCTTGAAGCCAGCTAGCAATCCATTTTTCTACTTGTTCCCTGACTTTGCATTTTCTGACCTTGTTCATTAGTCTATTATGGGGTACCTTATTGAAGACCTTTTGAAAGTCTATATAAATTACATCAACTGCATTCCCATTGTCTACTCTCTTTGTTACCTCTTCAAAAAATTCTGAGATTGGCCAAGCAAGACTTTCTCATTTGAAATCCATGCTGACTATTCATTACTATATTTTTGGTTTCTAGGTGTTCTTCTATTTTCTCCTTTAGTAGGGATTTCATTATTCTTCCTACTGTTGCATAAATAACTGACAAACTGAGCCAGGAGTAAAGTAACTTAAACCATGTGCTTTATACAACAACCCAAAATGGAGTATCCAAACCGGCATGAACCAGCATGAGTCATCATCATCGGCAGTCCCCCGGGATTGAGGAAGACTTGCTTCCACTCTTAGCATGAGTTCTTAGTTAGCTGTACAGTCCAATACGAGAACCACAATTTCTGTCACAGGTGGGACAGATAGTCGTTGAGGGAAAGGGTGGGCAGGGAGCCTGGTTTGCTGCACGCTCCTTCCACTGCCTGCGCTTGATTTCTGCATGCTCTCGGCGGCAATACTCGAGGAGCTCAGCGCCCTCCCGAATGCACTTTCTCCACTTAGGGCGGTCTATGGCCAAAGACTCCCAGATGTCAATGGGGATGTCGCACTTTATCAGGGAGGCTTTGAGGGTGTCCTTGTAACGTTTCCTCTGCCCGCCTTTGGCTCATTTGCCGTGGACGAGTTTCGAGTAGAACACTTGCTTTGGGAGTCTCGTGTCTGGCATGCGAACTATATGGCCTGCCCAGCGGAGCTGATCAAGTGCGGTCAGTGCTTCAATGCTGGGGATGTTGGCCTGGACGAGGACGCTAATGTTTGTGCGTCTGTCCTCCCAGGGGATTTGCAGAATCTTGCGGAGACATCACTGGTGGTATTTCTCCAGCGACTTGAGGTGTCTACTGTATGTGGTTCATGTCTCTGAGCCATACAGGAGGGCGTGTATTACTACGGCCCTGTAGACCATGAGCTTGGTGACAGTTTTGAGGGACTGATCTTCAAACACTCTTTTCCTCAGGTGGCTGAAGGCTGCACTGGCGGTGATGTTGGATCTCATCATCAATGCCTGCTCTTGTTGATAGGAGGCTCCCGAGATAGGGGAAGTGCTCCACGTTGTCCAGGGCCACGCCGTGGATCTTGATGTTTGGGGGTGCAGTGCTGTGCGGCGAGGACAGGCTGGTGGAGGACCTTTGTCTTACTAATGTTTAGTGTAAGGCCTATGCTTTCATACGCATCAGTAAATACGTCGACTATGTCCTGGAGTTCAGCCTCTGTGTGTGCACAGATGCAGGTGTCGTCCGCGTACTGTAGCTCGACGACAGAGGTTGGAATGGTCTTGGACCTGACCTGGAGGCGGCGAAGTTTGAACAGCTTCTCACTGGTTCTGTATTTCAGCTCCACTCCAGCGGAGAGCTTATCAACTGTGAGGTGGAGCATGGCAGCGAAGAAGATTGAGAAGAGGGGCAGTAGCCAGCGAAGATTCCGCCCAATCATGAGCTCATCGGGGGTCTTCCCCGTTAGCGAGTGCTTTGTCGAACGGTATGTGCGGAGAATGGTCTGAACCGCTTCGTCGAATGTTTGGCCTGCTGAGTGGTTGGCTTTCAAACCCTCTTTGATGACGGGTTAAAATGCTCAACACCTCCGGTGCTTTGAGGATTGTACCGAGCGGTAAGGCGATGCTTGATAGCAGGACGAGTGAGGAAATCCGCGAACTGGTTGGACACAAACTGTGGTCCATTGTCAGTGATTATGACCTCTGGGAGGCCCCACCTCATGAACATACGCTGCAGAATAGTGATGATCGTTGACAAGGTCACTGAACTTGTAGCGATTTCGGGCCATTTGGAATGCAGGTCATGTACTACAACAAGGAAACGCTGGTGCTGTGGAGCTGCTTCAACTGGACCAAAGATATCCAACTGAAGTTGTTGCCATGGTCTTTGTGGCTATGGAATGGGCTTCATTGGCGCTGGTCGGATGTTTGTGGCCTTTTCGCTCAGACTGCGTGCTTCGCAGTGAGAGACGAACTCCTCGATGCGAGTGTCAATCCCAGGCCACCATACTGAATCGCAACATCTCTGCTTCATGCAGACAATGCCAGGGTGTCTATCGTGTGCCAATGAGAGAACAATCTGTTGAAGCGACTTGGGAATTACTGCTCTATCACTGTGAGCTAGCAGCCATCGTTCCAAACGGCAAATTCATCGCGAAGTCTGTGGAATGTTTTCAGCTCTTCCGGAATTTGCTTAGGTCTCTCAGTCTGGAGGAAGTGGCTCATGTACTGGAGCGTAGCATTACTCTGTGATTCGGTTTTGAGTTTGTTGCAGGAGACAAGGTTTCTGATGAACAGAGTGATGATCGACGTGACATATGCGTCGTCATCTGTGAACAAGTCAGCACCAGAGTCCGAAGCAGGTGTCGAGCGGCTGAGCAGGTCAGCTACGTGGTTACGACTGCCAGCGATGTACTGTACATCAAAGTTATACTGATGAAGGCGATCTGACTATCAGCTGATTTGTAGTGATCTGTGCCCAGATCCAGTTGTAGCGAGTAGCGTAATTAGCACTTGGTGATCCGTACGGAGGGTAAATTTCCAGCCATCGAGGTAGATGTGTCAGTGTTCACACGCGTAAATGCAAGCGAGTGCTTCACGTTCCCCTGTAGAGTATTTACGCTCTGCAGACGAGAGCGTGCGAGAGGCGAAGGCCACTGGGCATTCCAGGCCGTTAATCCATTGTGAGAGCACAGCAGCCAAGGCCGTGCCTGATGCATCCGTGGTGACATACGTAGTGGCATTCGGATCAAAATGCGCGAGGATAGGAGGGGATGTGTTTTTTTTTCCTTAAGCGTGGTGATTGCCTCAGCCTGGGAATCTGTCCATTCCCAAGCGACGTCTTTGCGCAGCAATTTGCGAAGTGGTTTGGCAAAGTGAGCGTAGTACGGGACGAACTTCAGAAAGAAGTTGCAAGTGTCGAGGAAATATGAAAGTTCTTTGACGTTGGTAGCTTCCTGCATTTGCTGGTTGGGGCAATGTTGTCAAGTGTCAAGCTTGACATCTTGTGCTGTGACTCTGTAGCCCAGAACATTTATTTCTCCAGCTGCGAATGTACACTTATTGGCATTAAGTGTAATGTTATGTGTAGCAAGTCTAGCCATAACTGCGTGAAGTCACTGGTCCTGTTCTTTCATTGTCCATTCATGGACGACAATATCGTCGAGAAGATTGAGGGCTCCCTCTGTGCCTGCTGCTAGCATTGTAGTGACAATCTTCTGAAATGCACTTGGTGCAGAAGATAGTCTGTAGGGCATACGTCGATACTGATACAGACCATCATGTGTCGTGAATGCCGTGAGCGGTTTGCTGTCTGTCCTCGGTTAGGGGTATTTGCAGGTAATTGCGGCGCATGTTGAGTTTCCTAAAGACTACTGAGCCATGGAATTCGGAAGATAGTTCATCGATGGTAGGAAGAGGGTACTTGTCGGGGATGATAGCCTTATTGACTCTTTCAGGTCGATGCATAAGCGGATCTCCCCATTTTTACACCAAGCAATGACTAAGTTCGAGATCCAGGGTGAGTCATCGATGTTCTCAATGATTTCGAGATTCGAGTCGTGTTAATTCTGCGGATACTTGGTCGCGAACCACGAATGGGAGATGGCAAAGTTGCTGCAAACGGTTTGACGGAAGGGTCAATGCAGGAATGATAGCTGAATTTTGTTGTCACTCCAAACCCTGTGAAGATTGTGGGATAGTGCTTGTCAAAGTCCACCATGTACACAGGTGTCATCATCATAGGCAGTCCCTCGGAATCGAGGAGGACTTGCTTCCACTCCCAAAGTGAGTTCTTTGATGGCTGAACAGTCCGATACGAGAGCCACAGACCCTGTTACAGGTGGGACAGACATTCGTCGAGGGAAGGGGTCGGTGGGGCTGATTTGCCGCGCGCTTCTTCCGTTGCCTGCGCTTGGCCTCGTCATGCTCTTTGCGTTGAGATTCAAAGAGCTCCCGGATGCAGTTTCTCCACCTCAGGCGGTCTTCGGCCAGGGTCTCCCTGGTGTCAGTGGTGATGTCGCACTTTACCAGGGAGGCTTTGAGGGTGTCCTTATAACGTTTCCACTGTCCTCCTTTGGCTCGTTTACCATGAAGAAGCTCCGCATAAAGCATTTGCTTAGGGAGTCTCGCATCTGGCATGCAAACTATTTGGCCTGCCCAGTGAAGCTGATCGAGTGTGGTCAGTGCTTCAATACTGGGGATGTTAGCCTGGTCGAGGACACTGATGTTGGTGCGCATGTCCTCCCATGGGATTTGCAGGGTCTTGCGGAGACATTGTTAGCAATATATCTCCAGTGACTTGAGGTGCCTTCTATACATCGTCCATGCCTCAGATCTATACAGGAGAGCGGGTATTACTACAGCCCTGTAGACCATGAGCTTGGTGGTAGATTTGAGGGCCTGGTTTTCAAACACTCTTTTCCTCAGACGGCCGAAGGCTGCACTGGCGCACTAGAGGTGATGCTGAATCTCCGCATCAATGTCTGCCTTTGCTGATAAGAGGCTCCCGTGATATGGGAAATGGCCCATGTTGTCCAGGGCCGCGCTGTGGATCTTGATGATTGGAGTACCTGTGTGCCCGTGGGTCGTAAACATTGAACCCAAGCTTGTCAAAAAGGTCAACATCCATGAGACTTCGTCCCTTCGCGACATAAAAGGAAAAGTTCTCCAATATTATGTCCTTGTAGTATATCGGGACAGATATGACCCCAAGTACCTCAATTTTGGAGTCGTAGTACGCATGTAGAATGGAAGTTGCGAGCTGCAGTTGACAGTGTATTTCATACACAGCCTCGCTCAATATGGAGATTTTGGCTCCAAGGTCGATGAGGAGGCAGATGGGTGTGCCGTCAATATTTAACATAAGAACATAAGAAATAGGAACAGGAGTAGGCCATACGGCCCCTTGAGCCTGCTCCGCCATTCAATAAGATCACGGCTGATCTGATCATGGACTCAGCTCCACTTCCCTACCCGCTCCCCATAACTCCTTTTCCCCTTATTGTTTAAGAAACTGTCTATTTCTGTCTTACTTTATTCAAATATCCCAGCTTCCACAGCTCTCTGAGGCAGCGAATTCCACAGATTTACAACCCTCAGAGAAGAAATTTCTCCTCATCTCTGTTTTAAATGGGCGGCCCCTTATTCTAAGATCATGCCCTATAGTTCTAGTCTTCCCCATCAGTGGAAACGCCCTCTCTGTATCCACCTTGTCAAGCCCCCTCATAATCTTGTACGTTTCGATAAGATCACCTCTCATTCTTCTGAATTCCAATGAGTAGAGGCCCAACCTACTCAACCTTTCCTCATGTCAACCCCCTCATCTCCGGAATCAACCTAATGAACCTTCTCTGAACTGCCTCCAAAGCAAGTATATCCTTTCGTAAATATGGAAACCAAAACTGCACGCAGTATTCCAGGTGTGGCCTCACCAATACCCTGTATAACTGTGGCAAGATTTTCCTGCTTTTATACTCCAACCCTTTGCAATATGTTTATCTCAAAGTCCTTGAATTTGCCCAAACCGATGTACGAAATGTCACTAACGGTGTAAACCATGCTGGATTCATCAATATCCACATGTCGAATATGCTGCAATGAGACATACACGACCAAAATGGCTCATTTTATCACATGCAGAGCATTTCTTCCCACGTGCAGGGAAGTTAGGACTATTTGCTGAGTGTGATTTGTCCCCACAGTTAAAGCAGTGGAAGTTAAGCCCGTGATCTGTAATGGGTGGCTTATTACTAGCCCTGGGTCTCTGCTGTGATTTTCACTTTGGACGAACGCCTTGCACATGGGCTGTAACTGCAGTCTGCTGCACAGGGAGAGTAGGGGATCTGATTGCTTTTGAATCGGAAAGCGCTGATTCAATTTGGATGGCCAAATTAGTTGCTTTATCCAATGTTAATTTGTCATCCTCCATTAGCAAGAGTTCCCGAATGCGGGGGATCATTGTTTTCTCAATCATTTGATCCCTGATCATTTCCTCTCTCTAAGTCTTGCAAAGTTACACGTAGTGGCCAGTTCAGTTAATGAAATGATGTACTGTCCTCTTGCCCCCTTTTACGAAATTGGAATCCCTCCATCACGATACTTTTCTTTGGCCCAAAATAGTTCTCTAGGGCGCTTACCGTTTTGTCGTAGGATTCCGTGTCTTCGATTTGGCCAAAGATGCATTGACCTTCGTTGCCGAGGCAGTGGATACGTATTGCACGGCGGCGAGCTGGTGTTACGTTGTCGCCGTCTAACCCACTGATAACAGCGATGTATGTAGAAAAACTTTTTATTTATCTCGGCCACGGAATTGGAGGGTCCCTGGGTGTGAGGAAAGGTTGGGGGGCGGGGGGGTGGGCGGTAGGAAGGTTAATTTGAGTCATCCCCATCGCCAAATTATGTTGTGTACGCGTAAATAACTGACAAACTGAGCCTGGAGTAAAGTAACTTAAACCATGTGCTTTATACAACAACCCAAAATGGAGTATCCAAACCGGCATGAACCAGCACAAGTACAGCAATTGTGAATAGCTCCTGCACGGTCCTAATGCCCGTCCAGTGAGCTGTAACAAATAAATAGAGTATGAACACAACACCTACAACCCATGTTAAGTTGACTGGTCTATAATTCCCTGGACAAGTTCTATCCCCCTTCTTAAATATAGGTATTAAATTAGCTATCAGCCAGTCCTCTGGCACTACACCTTTTTCTAACGACTTATTAAATATGTGTAGTAATGCCTCTGCTATCTCTACCCTAGATTCTTTTAAAATGCGTGGATGCAATCCATCGGAACCAGGGGTTTCATCCTCTTTGAGTTTGATTAGTTTATTTAATATATCCCCTCTTTTTATTTTAAAAGCACTAATCTCATTACTAATCTCATCATCCAATGTCATGTCTACCTGTTCTGTCTCGCTGGTAAATACTGAAGCAAAATAATTATTTAATATTTCTGCCATCTTTCTAATGTTACCCATGGTATTATCCTGTCTATCCCTTAATGGCCCTATTCCCATCCCAGTCTTCCTTTTTTATTGATGTGCCTGTGAAATATTTTACTATTTTGTTTTATGTTCCTTGATAATTGAATTTCATAGTTCCTCTTTGCCTTTCTAATTGTTTTTTTGTCTTCTCTCCTAATCTCTTCATATTCTCTCTTATGTGAAGTGCTTTGAGATGTTCAAGAGATGTCATAAGGCATTATATAATCTTTCCTTCTTTTACTTCAAGTTTTCTACATTTTCAGATCTTCCTCCTTCTTTCATTTCTATTTAAAAATATTTTTTCCACTTCTCTATTGCATAATTTAGATTGATATTTTGTTATTACTCTTCTTTTACTGGAATCTATTTAACCCTGGCTAACAAAATATGGAGCTTATCTCTTGAACGTTACTTCTAGCTTATCTCTCTCCTGCTTTGACTGCCATGACCTCAAAGGTTCCTGTTCAAAAAACCACTGTTGCTGCAATTCAACCGAGCTTGCAGTCTCTCCCCTAAGCCCTATCAGTAATAGAAGACGTAAAGCTAAAGAATTCACAAGAGTGAGGGCTGGGGGATCTTAGGAGTAGGTTGAAATTTTTATTTTTCATTTGTCTTTAGGATATGGGTGACACTGATGAGGCTGCATTTATTACGCATCCTTAATTGTCCTAAGAAGCTGATGATAGTCCTCTGAATGATTGTTTTTATAATTGAGGGGCTTGCTAGGTCATTTCAGAGGGCATGAACTAGAGTCACATGTAGGCAGACAGGGTAGAAATAGTAGGTTCCCTTCCCTGAAAGATATTAGTGAACCAGCTTCATGGCCATTTTTTCTGATGGCAGCCCACAAATTATCATTTGAATTAAATTCAAATGTACAACCAGTCATGGTGGGATTAGTCCTGCACCTTAACCACTACACTACCGTATAAACAGATGATAATGATGATGATGGATAAAGAGTTACTCAGTACTATGAATAAGAGTTACTCAGTACTATGAAAGGGAGGAGATCTCTGTAATGAAGTTACTTTGGGGGTTGGGCAGATGTAGGTAATGATTTTGAGAGGCGGGAGGAATGAAAGAGAGTGAGGTGCTCAAAGGAGGTGGTGTCAAATGAGTAAGGGAAAGGTGCCAAGGTGGGGCTTGACACAAGAGCTCCGCAACAGTGTGGGAATTTGAATAGTTTACAAGATGGAATTTGCAGTCTGCCGAGGAAAGTAGTCACCACCTGCAAGCCATGTTTTTGTCAGGATCAGAATGTCGATGAATTTATCCATCATCATGTGCATGGTGAAGGCCTTGTTTGTGAATGATCAAACATTCTGGAATATGATACGGAGAAAGCCTTCGTTGATGATCCACCTGAGGGCTCAGAGGCAACGTAAGAGAGATGAGGAATGGGGAGTTTATATATGGAGGTTAACTCTGGAGGAACGAGCTGTAAAGATGATCATTGAGAACAATGGATGAGGCAGTTGGGGTTACTGCTGTGGGAGAGGCAGTGATCAGTGTCACAGTGGAGAATGCCAAGGGAAGATGTGGGCTCATTCAAGAGGGACAAGATTGGATGGTGGCAGGAGAGAAAGTGCTGGGAAATAGCATTGAGTGGGGGAAAGGAATCAAGGGCATTGTGGTGCTGGAGAAAGGGTGGAAGAGGCATAGCTAAAGGAGATGAAGAGGCAGAGAGAGTAGAACAGGGCTAGGAAGTCACAAAAAAAAGAGTGGGATTGTGTGGTTTGGGTTCAGTGCACCAGCCAATACTTGCATGCAAGTGGACACAGATGGAAACCTTAGTAGATTACACGGACTGAGGGAGAAACCTAGGTATGACATGGATGTATTTCAGGAGAGGATCTTGATATCAGGAAATAACTAATATTTTGTGAGCTTGTCTTTTTAACCACATTGTATCAATGTTGTAACAATCCCATAGTTTCAACTAACTCTCTGTTAAACTAATTATATTCACCTCTCTCATTTGCATACACAATCTTCAAACCACAGAGGGTCTGCAGTGACATTACTCACAATTCTTTGCAAAGATGCTTTGGCAATTCCTGCTTTGAACCATTGAATTAAGAGTACTCTAACCAGAGGAATGAGGAGTCGCTGAGCAACATTTACAGTCAACAAAGAGAATGTCATGAAAATAAAGCTTTCACCACTGTGGCTTAGCTCCTTTTCAAAATTTAAATCTTTCAATTAATTTTACGGACATTAATGGGAATGGAAGCTTTTGGAAGCCTAACCTTTTAATCCCTGACTTAACACACTTACTTTCACCGGACTCAACACACAAGACACTTTCATCTTTCAAGGTCATCAGTTTTTGCCTTCCTTGATAAAAGCTTAAAACCTTTGCTAAAAAAAAATGCATTTTGTAAAATTCTCCGATCCGTATCCTTAATCTATTTATTGATGTTTTCTCCCCAAAATGTCAAAAGAATAAAGCCATTCTGAAAAAAAATTAATGTTTTACTCGAGGCCTCGCTTCAGTGTTTCAAAAATGAGGAAAATAGCCATCAAGTTTCTCATTTAATTTTGTTTGATAGTGCTCCTGCAAAACGCCTTGGGATGGTTTATTACGGTGAAGGCACTATATAAATGCAAGTTGTTGTACCATTTGGTGTACCATTTAAGCATTCTCCTAAGGTGGCAGAAGGATGTGCAATGATGTAGTAAGTGGTTCCAATGGTGGAACAATTTTCTTGGCTCCACCTTAGCCCCACCTTGCCATCAGCTATCAAGGCCCTAAGCCTCTCTGTCTCTCTACCTCTATTTCCTCCTTTAAGTCGCTTCTTAAAACCTACCTCTTTGACCAAGCCTTTGGCCACCTGTCCTAATATCTCCTTATGTGGCTGTGTCAAACAAATTTGATTGATTTCACAAAGAACACCAGCCTAGATCTAGGGGTTCTTATCAAGAATCAACAAACACCTAACGAACATCATTCAGTCCACATCATCAGTGAGAAGGGTGATGAAAAACTTCTACCTACCAATAGTATAACTTAAAAAGTGCAAAGAACATCTTAAAACTCGAATGCCGTTATTTAGCCTTGGGCCATTTTACTATGTTAAAGACACTATATAAATGCAAGTTGCTGTTGAAGGCAACTTCACTTTTTTTTTAAGAAGCTCCTGTTTGCTCGGCAGCCTTTTGTAAACTTAAGCGGCACTGAGGGTTCATGTTGTGGGTTTAGATGTTTCTGAATAGACTCTCATTCAATGAATGTGATGCAAATGGCTGCATCCTTTCAAACCACCACAGGTGCAGCCTCTACCACAACCGAAACGGGAGAAACTTTTAATTACAATTATTACAGAATTCTACGACACATACTTGACATTTGATTTTGTTTTTATAAAACCTTTCGCTCCTCAGTAAGAATCCTTTTTAGATCATGATTCTGCTTTCACTCTTAACAAATGCTGAGCACCCCTTACAAAATGCCCGTGAACGGATTGCGGCAGGTGCAAAAATTGGGAATTTTTAAGCATAATCGCAGCAATTGTAGATTGTCCGTATGCAGAAATTCTTCTCAGCAGAAATGTAATTAACACACTCCTGGAATGGAGATTTATAACACCATCTGGTTTACTTTAAAGAATATGCTAAGAAAATGATTCACTGATTAGCACTCCCGATGTCTCTCTAATTAAGTGTGCTGCCCTGTGTGGAATTAAGCCGCACAGATCGGCACGGTCCCGTAGTCGATCTCAAATCTGTGCTGATTTAGCTGATCTTAGCACAGATGATAAAATTCATCCCAGCACCCTCACAACACAGACAGAAAAAAAATTAGTCCTGGTTCCTGGTCGCTAACCAGTGACCCCAGCTGGAAAGTGGGTGTGGGGGTTGTGGACGGGGTCGGGGGATGGACGGGAGAGAGATGGGATGGGGAGGGTTGCTTGTGTGGGGTTGTGGGTGTGTGGGGGTGGTGTATATGGGGGGTTGTGTGTTGGGGACTGTATGTGGTATGTGCGTGAATATTGGTGAGAAAAGGATGAATTTCAGTTGTTATTTCCTCTCCTTCACCACCCACTGTCAAAACACTTTGCTGACAGTTATCCAGGCTTAACACATGAAGCACATCGATTAATTTGAGATACCCAGAATGTGGAACCTTTCCCCTTGCGAGTTAGTACATTCAAGGAGAGGAACGCCAGAATATCGGAGGAAAAAAATCCCCCCAAATTATTCACTGCTTGCAATGTAAACCCTGTGCCCCCTTCTTTCAGATAAATTGTTGTGGGCCAGGGGGAGGGGCACGCAGTGGCTGAGCAGAGGAGGAGATATAATCCACGGCATACTGTTCTTGCTGGCTTTTGACGTGTCTGTCCCCTCTGCACCATATTTTGCAGTCCTCGCATGGATAGATCATTTAATAGAAACACAGGAGTAATCTTTTCAGCCCACTGAGCCTGTTCCGTACATACGGATGGAATGGAGGTGCACAACATACAATTATATTCTTTATCTGTCATGTATTCAACCAGCATTGTAACCCATGTATAAACTGACCTAAGTTGTACACTGTGAGAACACTGACCACTAGGTGGGAGACACTCCTAACCTGGACCTTCAGATATAAAAGGGGAAGCTCCACCCACTGCCTGCACTTGAATGCTGAGGAATAAAGGACAGGTCACAGACTAACCTTCTCTCAAGCATGGGCCTCGTGTGCATTTATACTGTATAGTAAGGACATATCATTATTCACGTTTTTCTTTGCCTTCCTCGTGATTTACTACCATCAAAGTTTCCAGACAGTAATAATCCTAACAACTTTCCTTGTGACTTCAGAATAAGGTGCTCACACTGTCACCTTTTTCATCATAATAGGCTTCATCACTTCTTCCTTTCTTGTGCTGACTCGAGTAGTCCTCCTTTGAACTAATTGGTAGCCCATGTCTATAGCAAAGTGACTCAAACACCTCCAAGTCTTATGCAGCCTTGTTAATATCTGGTTTTAAAGCAACAATGGTAAAGGCCAACAGGCGGCCTGATGACCATTCTTTGGTGAGGAGCACTGCGTAGACAGGGAAAGAGGTGGGGAAAGAAACATGGAGAGAGGAAAATACAAATGTTACAAAATGGAAAGAAAAACACAAATCTCTCAAAAAAAGTTAAATCAGTAAACAACTAAAATTAACCTGATTTGTTTTCCGTTCTTCAACGATTAAGCTTTGATGAAATTAGTCACAATAACTACTTCAAATGTAATTTGAAATCTGCATATGCTACATGACTGCGATACTTAATAGGTTTTTAAACAAGAATATAAATTAATTTATTAATACATTTTAAGGTGTGTCTGTTGCGTAATTTATTTAGCAATGTCAAGTCAAAAGAAAAAAAGCAAGATTTTAGTTGCAGTACTAACTGTTGCAGAAGGAATGAGGACAAGTGTGAAGAGCAAATTACTGAAGCACCAACATTCAGCACCATGAGCTGGGAGGGGCTCGATCCCTTACATTCAATTTCCAATTCAGCACATCAATGTTGAGTTGCTTAGCCAATGCTCGGCCTAGTATCCCCTTCTGCTCAGGAAGTCAACGATGAAGAAAGGAGAACCACTACTGCCCATTGAAGTACAGCCATGTGGCATGCTGTATTGGTAAAAGGTTGGCAGTGGGTTACATGCTACCTCAGCCCCAGACAGTGCCCAACTTGGGGAAAACAGTGCTGCTAGAAGATAAAGAAAAAATAAGAAGGGATTTCAACTTAAAAATTCATTCTCAGGATGTTGGTGTCACTGGCAAAGCGGTCATTTATTGCTCATCTCTAGTTGCCCTCAAGAAGGCGGTGGTGGTGGGTCGGCTTTTCAAATCGTTGGGAGTCCATGTGGTGAAAGTACTCACACAGTACTGTTAGGCAGGGTGTTTCAAGATTTTGGCCCAGTGGTGATGAAGGAACAGCGACATATGACTAAGTTGGGATGGTGTGTAACTTGGAGGTGATGGTGTTCCCATGCGCCTGCTACCCTTCTCCTTCTCAGGTGGTAGAGGTCACAGGTTCGGGAGGTGCTGCCGAAGAAGCCTTGGCGACTTGCTGCAGTGCCCTCCTGAGGATAATGCACACTGCAGCCATTGTACACTGATGGTGGAGGGAGTGGATATTTATGCAGGTGGATGGAATGCCGATCAAGCAAACTGGAAGATGAACCAACTCTGTAGATTACAGTCCGACCAGTGCCATTTCGCTTTTATTTCAAATGGAGCGGTGAACACTGGGTGGGAATTCCACCGGTGACAGGAAGATCCTATGGGGCTTTTTTTTTACTGTAGTGCTAATCATAGAGCAGGTGGTCAGGATGTAAACTGTCTTTCTGCCGATAATTCTAGCAGAAGTTAGTTGGAGTACACCAACATTTTTTTCTATCACATTAATGATTGGAGGAACTTTTATCTCCAGGTTTGGTTGAGTGCCCACTGTGAGATGCCTGCATCTGGCACTACCATAACTACAATTACGGCCCAGAGTATTGTCATCAGTGAGATGAGATTGCAGTGACATGTGGCAAAAAATCTGCCTAAAATTCTATTAATAAATAAAAAGCACAATAATAATTGAGCACATAAGCTATATCACAGCCCAACAAGTCTGTTCAAGATAACATTTTTAGCATATAATCTTTTAGCTTTTGCAAATGAAACAGAACGACAGTTGTTTGACAACATTGTATTTCCACTAATTAAAGCAGCGCGAGGGCCTCATGGTCTCCTCCGTCGCTCATGTTGCTGCTCTTGCTCCTCTTTCCCCCTCCTCGTCCTCCTCCTCAGGTGCTGCGGTTATGCCTGGTGGCCATGGCTGTGCCCTCACGATGGAGGACTCCTCCCGAGCGGTCAAGGCAGCGTTGCTTCAGCACTCTGATGGTCTGCTCAATGACATTCCTGGTGGCAGCATGGCTCTCATTGTATGGAGTAGTGGGTTGCAGTGGGGAGTCATGAGCCAGGTGGATAGCGAATCCTTGTCTCCGAGCAGCCTGCCGCGAGCTTCATTTGGGGGCTGGAACAGAGCTAGCACTCTGGTGCAGCCAAGATAGGGGCATTGACGGTGAGTATTCTGCGTGTGTGGTCGCACACCAACTGCACATTCAGTGAGTGGAAGTCTTTGCGGTTACAGAAGATCTCAGGACTGTGATTCGGTGGCCTCAAAGCAACATGGGTACTGTCAATGGGGAAGCACGTTATTCTGACGAAGTCACATGCGTACTCATGCTACTTCTCTCTGCTCATGGGGAAGGAGGTGTAGTCCCTCCTCCTTCTGCATCGAGCTTCTATGACCTCACGGATGGAGCAATGGACACCAAACTGGGAGATTTTGGAGATGTCTCCTGTTGCTCCCTGGAAAGATCCATTGGCTAGAAATTGAGCACAATGGTGACCCTGACTGCCACAGAGAGCCGTCCTCACCCTGGTCTGAGGCTTGAGGTCTAGTTGCAGAAGGTGGCAGAGCACTGTGACCACGTCCTTGCTGAAATGCAGTCTTTGCACACACTGCTCCTCAGTGAAATTGATGTAGGTGAACTGCTGTCAGAATACCTGGGGAGAGTAAGGCCTCCTGTTGCCAGCCCTGGAGCACATTCGTCCTCTGGCCACATTTTGCTGTGCTTCTCCCTGTTCTGCTGCCTGTGCTCTTCCTGACCTGCTGCCTTTCTTTGTCTGTGCCTTACTCCCAGTGCCTCCCCATGGGCCTCTCCCTGTACTGCTCCCTGTCATTGTCTATGCCCTTCTCTCTCCATGTGTTTCTCTCAATTGTCGCTGCCTATGTCTTCATCTAAGCATTTTCTGATGGTGATGTCAGAGCAGGGGGCCGAGTGCCAGCACTGCCCCCAAGAAGCGAGAGAAATATTGCAACTTCAAATCTGCCCTGAGTTATGCAGGGGAATAATTAGGAGGCAGAAGACTCCTTGAAGTAAAAATCGCAGCTATCAGTCTGTCTAGCTGTTGGAAAACAGAAAAAAAGTAACGCCCGACAGAATTTCTTCTTCAAGATGGCGCCTTTAAATAGCGCGGCTCCAAACTGTTCCCAACTACAACTTGATAGATGAAGCTGTCGTTGGTCATTGCCAGGAAGTAAGTGAGGTTGCATGGAGCAATTTAACTTCTGGGGCGGTAATGGATTGATGCACATGGCGAAGACGAATTGGACACTGTCGGCAGGAACGGGGCGCTACCCAATACTGCGGGGGGGACCGGGGGCGATTTTTGCGCCGTTCCCAGGCGAAAACCATTTTGCACCCCATCGGCCGTCGCAAAAGGGACAATTTTTCCCCCAATGAGTAAAATAAGATAATACTACAGTTCAAATGACCTGGTACAAAGGAATCTGTCACTGTTGCTACGAGAAACAACTACCAAAAACTGAACCAAATTGGACCTGAACTCTTAACAGTTTTATAAATTTATAATAATGACCGAGGATTTAATACAGTAGGATATTCCAATGATGTTGATAAACTTCTTAAGCTTGAGACCTATTGCATCATCTCAACCGAGTAATGGGTTATTGCCTTATAATACCAAATTATAATACCAAATTTAGAACACACAGGGCACAAAGGTACACAGAACAAATGCACACACAAGTATATAGCATGGATAGAGGAGACAAAGAGCACACACCAAACATGAATCAAGCACACACAGAAATAGAGCACACACCGAGAAGTAAAGCTCATATTGAGCATAGAATATGCACAGAGGATAAATAGAGCTTTCATGGTATAGATAGAGCACGCATTGAGTATAGAGCACAGATAAGGATGAGCTTACACAGAGGATGGAGCAGACACAGATCACAGAGTGAGCACACAAGCAATCAAATATCCTAATCTGAGAGTGAGACTCCAGCAGTTTAAAAGCATTAGCCACACCTATAGCCAAGCTGTTTAGTATAGCTACAACACTGGCATCTACCCGACAATGTGGAAAATTGCCCAGGTAGGTCCTGTCCACAAAGAGCAGGACAAATCCAATCTGGCCAATTATTGCCCCATCAGTCTACTCTCAGTCATCAGTAAAGTGATGGAAGGTGTCGTCGACAGTGCTATCAAACGGCACATTCTCAACAATAACTTGGTCACTTATGTCCAGTTTGGGTTCCGTCAGGATTACTCGGCTCCAGACCTCATTATAGCCTTGGTCCAAACATGGGCAAAAAAGCTGAATTCCAGAGATGAAGTGAGAGTGACTGCCCTTGACATCAGGGCAGAATTTGACTGAGTGTGGCATCAAGGAGCCCTCGTAAAATTGAAGTCAATGGGGATCAGGGGGAAAACTCTCCACTGGCTGGAGTGATGCCTAGCACAAAGCAATATGGTTGTGGATGTTGGAGGTCAATCATCTCAGCCGCAGGCATCTCTGCAGGATTTCTTCAGGGCAGTGTTCGAGGCCCAATGATCTTCAGTTGCTTCATCAATGACCTTGCCTCCATCATAAGGTTAAAAATGAGGATGTGCGATAATGATTGCAGTGTTCAGTTCTATTCGCAACTCCTCAGAAAATGAAGCAGTCTATGCCCACATGCAGCAAGACCTAGACAACGTTCCAGGCATTGACTTTCTCCAACAAGAGAGAGTCGAACCACTGCCTCTTGACATTCAACAGCATTGCCATCGCTGAATCCACTACCATCAACATCCTGGGGGTCACCATTGACCAGAAACTTAACTGGATCAGCCCAATAAATACTGTGGCTACAAGAGGTCAAAGGCTGGTACTGTGATGACTAGTCCACCTCCCAAAGTCTTTCCATCATCCAAAAGGCACAAGTCAGGAGTGTGATGGAATACTCTCCATTTTCCTGGATGAGTGCAGCACCAAGAACACTCAAGAAGCTCGACACCATCCAGGACAAAGCAGCCTGCTTGATTGGCACTCCATCCACCACCTTAAACATTCACTCCTTTCAGTACCGTCGCACCACTGGTACAATGTGTACTATCTATAAGATGCACTGCAGCAACTTGCCAAGGATGCTTCATAAGAACATAACAAAATAGGAGGAGTAGACCATTTGGCTCCTCGAGCCTGCTCCGCTATTCAATAAGATCATGGTTGATCTGATCTTGGCCTCAACGCCACTTCCCTGCCAGGTCCCCATAACCCTGGACTTCGACAGCACGTACCAAACCCACAATGTTTACGACCTAGAAGGACAAGGTCAGCAGATGCATAGGAACACCATCACCTCCTAGTTCCCTTCCAAGTCACACACCATCCTGACTTGGAAATATATCACCATTCCTTCATCGTTGCTGGTTCAAAATCTTGGAACTCTAACCCTGACAGCACTGTAGGAGTACCTTCACCACATGGCTGCAGCGGTTCAAGGTGGCGGCTCACCACCACCTTCTCAAGTGCAATTAGGGATGGGCAATAAATGCTGGCCTTGCTGTCCAGCAACGCCCAGATCCCATGAATTAATTTTTAAAAACTGTTCACTCTAGTTACAATGAAACACCCAACAACTATTCAGTATTTATTTATTTATAGTCAGATTCCATCTCTTTGTTCGACTAGTTCTGAATGTGTGCGTTACTGGGAACAATTTTATTTTTGTGCCACAGAACACTGAATATTACCAACAAGACTATGACACTTGGCCAGACTTACAATACTAAAAGTCAACAGGAAATGAGTATTCAACTCAAAAAAGTATATATAATGATAATATTTTTATGAATCACAGAGGGAACAATTAACCTATAAGTTAGGTTTTAACGAGTTGTGGTACCATGAGCTGTGTGACAAACAGAAATGGGTTATTCTACAGAGTACAGTCTGGACCCACACATGCATGTTCCAAGCATGTTACTGAATCAGCTACTGAATTAGAAGATGGCCCAGGAACCAACTGCTATCATCTATTGGATAGAATTGCTTTGGACCTAGCTATAGCATTACAGCAATGCATGTATGTACCGGTAACTATATGAGCTTCCATGATGTAATTATCCTGGTCTTGTCCTGTCTCATACAGTTTCCAATCCAGCTCATATTATGCTGTGCGGTAACAGCGTACAAACACTCAACCCCTTCATTCAAAATTACTTTGTCTGCTAATTTATAAGAACATAAGAAATAGGAGCAGGAGTAGGCCATTTGGCCCCTCGAGCCTGCTCCACCATTCAATAAGATCATGGCTGATCTGATCATGCACTCAGCTCCACTTCTCTGCCCGCTCCCCATAACCCTTCAGTCCCTTATTGCTCAAAAATCTTTGTATCATCAGCAAACTTGGCTACATTACACTCAGTCCCTTCATCCAAGTTGTTAATATAGATTGTAAATAGTTGAGGAGCCAGCACTGATCCCTGCGGCACTCCACTAGTCACTGTTTGCCAACCGGAAAATTAACCATTTATCCCGACTCTCTGTTTTCTGTTAGTTAGCCAATCCTCTATCCATGCTAATATATTACCCCCAACCCGTGAGCTTTTATCTTGTGCAGTAACCTCTTATGTGGCACCTTATCGAATGCCTTCTGGAAATGTTTACATTGTACATTAATGATTTAGACGAGGGGATTAAATGTAGTACCTCCAAATTTGCGGATGACACTAAGTTGGGTGGCAGTGTGAGCTGCGAGGAGGATGCTGTGAGGCTGCAGAGCGACTTGGATAGGTTAGGTGAGTGGGCAAATGCATGGCAGATGAAGTATAATGTGGATAAATGTGAGGTTATCCACTTTGGTGGTAAAAACAGAGAGACAGACTATTATCTGAATGGTGACAGATTAGGAAAAGGGCAGGTGCAAAGAGACCTGGGTGTCGTGGTACATCAGTCATTGAAGGTTGGCATGCAGGTGCAGCAGGCGGTTAAGAAATCAAATGGCATGTTGGCCTTCATAGGAAGGGGATTTGAGTACAGGGGCAGGAAGGTGTTGCTACAGTTGTACAGGGCATTGGTGAGGCCACACCTGGAGTATTGTGTACAATTTTGGTCTCCTAACCTGAGGAAGGACATTCTTGCTATTGAGGGAGTGCAGCGAAGGTTCACCAGACTGATTCCCGGGATGGCGGGACTGACCTATCAAGAAAGACTGGATCAACTGGGCTTGTATTCACTGGAGTTCAGAAGAATGAGAGGGGACCTCATAGAAATATTTAAAATTCTGACGGGGTTAGACAGGTTAGATGCAGGAAGAATGTTCCCAATGTTGGGGAAGTCCAGAACCAGAGGTCACAGTCTAAGGATAAGGGGTAAGCCATTTAGGACCGAGATGCGGAGGAACTTCTTCACCCAGAGAGTGGTGAACCTGTGGAATTCTCTACCACAGAAAGTTGTTGAGGCCAATTCACTAAATATATTCAAAAAGGAGTTAGATGAGGTCCTTACTACTAGGGGGATCAAGGGGTATGGCGAGAAAGCAGGAATGGGGTACTGAAGTTGAATGTTCAGCCATGAACTCATTGAATGGCGGTGCAGGCTAGAAGGGCCGAATGGCCTACTCCTGCACCTATTTTCTATGTTTCTATGTTTCAAATACACCACATCCACTGGTTCCCCCTTATCCAACCTGCTCGTTACATCCTCAAAGAACTCCAGCAAATTTATCAAACATGATTTCCCTTTCATAAAACCATGCTGACGCTGCTTGATTTAATTATGTTTTTCCAAATGTCCCACTACTGCTGTCTTAATAATGGACTCCAGCATTTTCCCAACGACAGTTGTTAGGCTAACTGGTCTATAGTTTCCTGCTTTTCATCTGCCTCCCTTTTTAAATAGGGGCGTTACATTTGCGGTTTTCCAATCCACTAGGATCACCCCAGAATCCAGAGAATTTTGGTATATTACAACCAATGCATCCACTATCTCTGAAGCCACTTATTTTAAGACCCTAGGATGTAAGCCATCAGGTCCAGGGGACTTGTCCGCCTTTAGTCCCATTATTTTACCTAGTACTACTTCATTAGCGATAGTGATTGTATTAAGTTCCTCCTTCCCGATAGCCCCTTGATTATCTCCTATTGAGATGTTTTTAGTGTCTTCTACCATGAAGACCGATACCAAATATTTGTTCACCGTCTCTGCCATTTCCCTGTTCCCCATTATTAATTCCCCAGTCTCATCCTCTAGGGGACCAACATTTACTTTAGCCACTCTTTTCCTTTTTATGTACCTGTAGAAACTCTTACTATCTGTTTTTATATTTCATGCTAGCTTAGTTTCATAATCTATCTTCCCTCTATCATTTTTTTTTGTCATTCTTTGCTGGCTTTTAAAATTTTCCCAATCCTCTGGCCTCCCACTAGTCTTGGCCACATTGTATGCCCTTGTTTTCAATTTGCTACCATTCCTTAGTTCCTTAGTTAGCCACGGATGGTTATCCCTTCTCTTACAGTCTTTCCTTCTCATTGGAATATGTTTTTGTTGCGAGTTATGAAATATCTCCTTAAATGTCTGCCACTGCTCATCAACCGTCCCATACTTTAATTTATTTTCCCAGTCCACTTTAGCCAACTCTGCCTGTAGTCTCCTTTATTTAAGCTTAGTTTGAGAACCAACTTTCTTACCCTCCAACTGAATTTGAAATTCAAACATGTTATGGTCACTCATTCTTAGAGGATCCTTTACTTCGAGATCATTTATTAATCCTGCCTCATTACACAATACTAGATCTAAGATAGCCTGCTCCCTGGTTGGTTCCGCAACGTACTGGTCAAGGAAACTATCCTGCATACACTCTATGAACTCTTCCTCAAGGCTACCCTGGCCAATTTGTTTTGTCCAATCAATATGAAGGTTAAAATAACCCATGATTATTGCCATTCCTTTATTACAAGCCTGCATTATTTCTTGATTTATACTCAACATTAACCTGTATATTGGTTAATTATTACATAGCGTAATTTCTATGCCATTGTTTCCAAGAACCTCAAAAGTGTGGCACTTACATTCCTCAATCTTCTACTTTTCCCACAATCTGTAAGTTTAAAAAAAAACTTGCCGTCCCCTAACCATCTTCTCCAGGTCTTATGTACAATCTTGGCCTTCACTTAGATACCCAATGTTAAAAATCTGTTTTAGTGGTTATTCCAACAATCATGACATTTTTGGAGTTTTAAAAGTAGGATTTATTCAAATGAAATTTAAAAGTGTTAAGCAGCATGCAGGTGGACTCCAGATCCTCAAGTGCCCTTGAGCTGCTTGGCTTTGAAATAAGTTATCACTCAGACATCATCCAGAAAGTATCAGTCCTTCTGGATGTGGTGGGTCTCACAGAAAGGAGATGAAACGAATGAGAGGACAGACAAACACTGCAGAAATATGTACATATTTAGTTTCATCATTATTAACAAAAGAGCAAATTTTCAGATGGGTCTGAAAGACAAATGTAGGTTAAAACCTGAAATTAAAAAAATAATTTGCATTGTTATAGTGTTTTCAGAATGCTCCAAAGTGTCTTACAGCCAATTAATTGTTTTTTTAAAGTGCCATCATTGTTGTTATTTAGGCAAATGCAGCAGCAAATTTGTGCACAGCAAAGCACTTCAAGCAGTAAATGAATAAATAACCCGATAATCTGTTTTTGGTGGATCTGGTTGAGAGATCAGTGTTGGCCAGGACACCAGAAAACACTCCTTGCGCTTCTTTGAATAGTGCTTGCATGGCCGTCTGATAGCAGGCAGGGCCTTGGTTTATTATCTCATCCAAAAGGTAATTCCTCCAACAGTGGAGCACTCCCTCAACGCTACATTTAAGTCTCAACCTAGATTGTGTGCTCAAGTCCATATTGGGGCTTGAACCCACGACCTTCTGTCTCAAATCTTATTTTGCATTAAGGAGAAATTTCAAAGAGTTCTTCAAAATCATGACGGGTTTTAAGGAAAAACCATTTCCAGTGGCAGAAGGGTCGGTAACCAGAGGACACAGATTTAATGTAAATGGGAAAAGAACCAGAGGTTGTCATGTATCCTATATGGTTACTGCTTGCACTATTACAAGGTGTGCCACCAGAGGGCACCGCAGTGGGAGACTTGCAGGTTACCTGTACAGGTGTGCCTGGCCTAGTATAAAAGGCAGGCCACCATGTGTGATCCTCACTCTGGAGCAATCAATAAAGGTCTAAGGTCACTCCAGTTCAAGTACAATACATTGCCTCATGGAGTCATTATCAGAGCATCTAAAAGACGTAACAATTGGCAACGAGATTATGGACCTTCACGTGAAAATGACTACCCTTGGTATGTTGCAGCAGTTCGCCAATGGTGATGATTAGGACGTCTTTGTGGAGAGGCTCGACCATTTCTTCACAGCAAATGACTTGACAGGCGACAACCCGGTCACACTGGCTGATAAGCGCAGAGCTATCCTGCTAACCAGTTGTGGGCCCACTGTCTATGGCCTCGTCAGGGACTTGCTGACACCAGCGAAGACAACGACCAAGACATACGAGGAGCTCGTAAGGCTGATCCAAGAACAACTCAAGCCCAAGGAGAGCATCCTCATAGCCAGACACCGGTTCTACACCCACCGACGACCCGAAGGGCCAGGAAATCGCGAAATATGTTGCAGACCTCAGGAGGCTGGTGGCACCGTCTGATTTCGGCAACCACCTCACCGAAGCGCTGCGGGACATTTCTGTCATTGGAATCGGCCATGGGGGCCTTCTTCATAAGCTACTGTCTGCGGATACCACAGCCACACTGCAGAAGACCATCTCTGAGAACCAGGCATTCATGACCTCGACCTGCAGCTCTAGGCAGATGACTCATCCTCAGGACACAAACCCGGCAAGTACTGTGCACAGAGTGGTGCCTTTTAGAGGCTGGACTGTAGAATGCGAACCTTCTTAAGGAAGAGAGAACAGGCCCCCGAGTCCTTTAACTCAGACTCCGCCGAGGGGGTCTAGTCGAGTAGCTCCATGCTGGCGTTCTGGAGGGAATTACAGGGCTCCCAAGTGCCGTTTTAAAGACTGCGTGTGTAAAGGCTGCAGCACAAAGGGCCACCTCCAGCAAATGTGTAAGAGAAGTATGACTCACTGTGTTGATGAAGAGTCTGCAGATGGCCATGAAGCCAGCGTGGATTATGAAACGATAGGCAGAGAGGCAGCTCAGCCCCACGATGAGGTATATAGCATGTTTACCTGCACCACCTAGTGTTCCCCATTGAGGATGGAAGTTGAGATAGATGGCTTTCCAGTCTTCATGGAAGTGGGCATGGGAGCAAGTCAGTCAGTAATGAATCAAGAGGCCTTTGAGAGGCTATGGGAAAATCAAGCTGAATGACCCAAGTTGGTCCCGGTTCAGGCAAAGCTGCGCACCTACACCAATGAACTTATCCCAGTCGTTGGTAGTGCGGAAGTCAAGGTACTCCATGATGACGCTGTGCATAAGTTACCTCTGTGGGTTGTTGCAGGTGATGGACCAACGCTACTCGGAAGAATGTGGATGGAGAAGATCCATGAAGATGAAGTGTGAAGACTTCATCCCTCCAGCGATCGACGTCCTCCGCACTCGGAGGCAAAGCAAGCCCTCACTTGAGGGTGGGCTTGGCATCAGAGAGCAGACCAGCACAGCACCCGAGGCACAGACCGCTCAGCACGACTGCGTGGAGATGATCCAGCTGAGACGACCCGAACGCACCTTCCAGGCTCCAGTGGCAGGACTCCGGATGAAGAAAATCAGATCCAAAGGCAACTTCCCAGCTTTGGTGGCAGATCCCGGGGAGAAGAGGATCACCGCAGTCGACATCTTGGATGGAGGAAAGATAGCGCCCAAACCACGAGGTGATGCGCTGAAGAAAAAGATGGTGGCGGCCAGACCACGAGGTGCAGTGCTGATGGAGCAACATGTGGCACCAAACGGAGAAGAGGATTGGGGTAAAGAAAGCAAGGCTCTCTTAAAGGAGGCCGGCAACCCACCACAATTAAAGGGAGAGTTCCACATTTTCAAACAATGTAAGAGCAACTGTGAGTTAGATGTAAAATGTGCAATTGATGATCAGTGTTGTGTACATGCAATAAGCAAAGAAAAGGCGCGCAATCACGATCGGAGTTACAGGTTATTTACAATGAGTAATGAAACGTTGTGCGATGTAGGATTTCAACTGCACTCAGTCAATGCAGCGGGCAGACACCCATCGGGAGCACACAGGTCCAGCGAGCTACCAAATGTAGTAGCCTGCATCCCTGGGACCAGAGTTATGCACCATGGAGTATGGCCACAAGCAGCCAATACATATGAGCTGCAGAGCAAGCGATCTCAGCAGGGCAACTGCACCGGTATCGATACCTTGCCCCTGATCAGCTCCACCTCTCAGGCACCAGATGGCACCAACCGCCACGAGCCTGAAAGAGCAAACTGTGCTAAGGCACAGCCCCCAGACCCCATCGCCATCAAGGCCATACCAGGGAACGAAGGGTCGCCTGCAACAGTTCTCCCAAACAATGCCCAGGCAAGCGAGTCAGCAGTTCCCTGTGCACTGCTAGATGTCAGCTCCTCAGGAAGCAGCAGCCACCCAGGGCGCAAAGAAAGGACAGGGAGTTCATAGCATCTGTGAACCTGCCCAACGCTAGGAACCAACAGCCCCAAGAGCAGGCAACTTGAGCCAACCGGGTTCTTACTGCCAGCACTGGGCACCGTGCCGCCACCAGACTGCCTGGACACCATCCAGCAGTTCTGGAACTAGCTTGTCCTTACACACCGGTTACCGATCCCCAGTACGTATCGATAATGTATCTCATCAGTCAAATGTACTTGCCTCACAACTGAACCACAAATGTAATGCAAACTTTTTTTCTGAACTTGAATGTATATGAACGTAATGGGATTCCGGCATAATCTATATGTTGGGGGGTCGGGGGGGGAAAAGAGAATGGAGTGGTCATGGACACACACAAACAGTAACCACTAGCACTCTACTGCCAACGAAACACCAACCACTCACTCAAGATAGAAACGACCCGCCAAGGGTCAACCAGATAGAGCTAAGCCCAGAGCACAGTCAACGCAGAGGCGATTTGCACTAAAGGCTTGGGGGAGAGTGATGTCATGTATCCTACATGGTTACTGCTTGCACTATTACAAGGTGTGCCACCAGAGGGCACCGCAGTGGGAGAGTTGCAGGTTACCTGTACAGGTGTGCCTGGCCTAGTATAAAAGGCAAACCACCATGTGTGATCCTCACTCTGGAGTTATCAATAAAGGACTAAGGTCACTACAGTTCAAAGACAACACATTGCTTCGTGGAGTCATTATCAGAGCATCTAAAGACATAACAGCGGCGACACGAGGAAAACATTTTTTACACAGCGATTTGTTATGGTCTGGAATGCAATGCCTGAAAGCAGATTCAATAACAACTTTCAAAAGGGAATTGCATAAATACTTGAAGGGGAACATTTTGCAGCGTTATTGGGAAAGGGCAGGGGAATGGGACTAAATGGATAGCTCTTTCACAGGCACGATAGGCCGAATGGTCACCTTCTCTGCTGTATCATTCTATGATTCTGTGAATCATTAATCTTTCAAGTTACAGAGGTTATACAAAATATTAAAATATTAAAATGATCTGTTGCTACTAATGTTTATGAAATTATTGATAGGTTGAAATGAAACTCCAGGATGTAGGCATAATGCAATGCTGCCTCATTAATATACTTGATGGATGCATTCATCCACTCACTAACAAACTGTTGTTTGCTGACTAACTGTGCTCGTCAACATCTGCAGCACAGCAGGTTTGAATGTTCTTCCACTAACTGCTGCACACAATACCCAAACTATCAGCGTAGATGAAAGGAGCCAGAAAGAAACAGCACTTTTCACGTAATGGACTATTTTACAGATCTAAGTAGCTTGTTTATCCATTCCTGTAATCCATGCAGATGGTGAAACCCAACAGAAGCCGAGTCGTCAGTTCCATTTCTCTGACTGTATTGAATTATTCATGTTCTAAGGGACACAATGGGTTCACTGAACAAGGATCCTGCTGGCTGTTAATACGCTAGTTAGCAAGGATTACCGCCTCTCTCTGCTTTATATCGGGAACACATGGTGATGGTGATGGAATGAGGGTAGTAATACATTAGGATATAGTTGCTGTTCCTGGGTTAAGGCTATCAGGTATTCTATTTATATATATATCTCTTTCTACACTTTCAATTCATTTTCAGTATTTTCTCATTGGATACTCCTTTCTATGTTACCAGAAACAGCCTGCCACACACCATTGCTTCGGTTAATCGTCAGTCCCCCAGAGTTCCCAAGGCACACATACAACATTGTTACAACCACAACACAAGGTCCAAGAACTGAGAGGTGCAAACATCCCATAGCCCCTGCCAACCCTGTACTGCACAGCCAATAGAGGTGCAATAAAGTGTGACCCCTCAAGAAACTCCTGCCAATCTATCTCCATTGCCATCAATTGGTTATCTTGTCTTTTAGGTGCTGTTGACCCAGGCCACAGCCAAAATGCTCAGCTTGCAGCATCTTTGCGAATCACCTGACACAGGGGATTCGAACTGGAATTTGGGAGACTGTGTCCAGTCAAAGTAGAAAGATTTTGAGCAGCTCATCAGAATGAAGAGGCTGAGCAGCACATCTCTTTGAGAGAGGCTTTTCAAATTATGAAGGGTTAGGACAGAGGAGATAGAAGCAGATCATTTCCAGTGGTTGAAGATCTAGAACGAGGGAACATAGGCATAAGATTAAGGTCAGAAGGGTGCAGATTTAACCTCACTACAGACTTCAGCAAATAATCCAAGTTGACATTTTATTATGGGTGTGTACCATTGTCAGAGGTGCTATTCTTCTAATAAGACATTAAACTGAGACCTGTCTGCCTGTTCAGAGAATCCATCTCATAGTAGAAAGTTGTCCTGGGGTCTTGGCCAACACTACCAAAACTGATTGGCTGGTTATTTGTCTCATTTGCTGTCTGTGGGACTTTACTGAGCACAAATATCCTGTTACATTTGCCAACAGAACTATATATGAAAAATAATTAATTGGATGTGAAGCGCTTTGAGACATCCTACTGACAGGTTATGGTGCTATATAAATGCAAGTTCTTTCTTTTACGGCTGATCATGATCTGGGAACATTTGGACCATTTGTTTGATGTGGGGATTTTCCAGTTGTGATTGAAGATGAAAGTGATGCCATAGCACTCAAATAGACAAAGGTTCCCTTTCTCCTTCTGATAACGCAACTGGACCCATCCCCCGAGCATCTGGAAACATCTGGTGGATTTTTTCCTTGGTTAAGGTGGCAGATGAGTTGACCATTTTCCACATTTTGCACCATGTCTGGCACAGGACAGGTTGGCTGCAAAACAGCAGATCCTTCACTCCGTTCATCAGCTGTAGGATATAAATGTGCTTCTTCCCTTTGTTTCTTGGGATTTGTCTTCTCCGTGAGGTTTCATTGACGATGCTCATTGTTAAATACCATTAGTAATGCCAGATCATAAAAAGATTAAAAGGTTACACATCGAGTTTGTGTCATTGAAGGTGCTACTAATGGGCATATGAAAGGGATATGGTCTCTTGAGAACATGGAACGAAAATGAAACATTCAGTTGGACAATCACTTGTCTAAAGAGCGACAGATTACAGGGTTATCAGATGAAGGCAAGTCGTACAATGGGAATTGATTGATATTCCATTATTTAAGGCCATTTTCAGAGTTGTTTCTTCACACAAATGTACATCAGCCTCATTGAAAGCTTAAGATACCCATTAGATTACGGAGAGAAATCAAGCCTTGTGGCTTCTCGATACAGATGCTTATACAACCAATCACATGTTATGAGTGCCTAATCCTGGACGTGTAAAAACGAACAAGAAAAGCTATCAATATAAATAACTGCTCACTGGAAAACTGTCACTTTTGAGCTTTGCATTTAAAATGTATGTTTTGTGCAGACAAAGGTTTTGTATCACTGAAAATCAGGAAACTGAGCTTCGACTGTAATTAAATCCCAATTGCATTTAACAACCTGACCAAATCTACAACACATTCCGCTTGGAACTGAGTGACTTTCTCATTCTTTCCCCCGTCTACTGATAGTTGACTGCCTTGGTGTCAGTCAAAAAACCTCTACTCTGAAGTTGTGATACAGTATTTCAAAATGGTTACTTTACTTCTCAGCAGAGATCACTGTGCACATCACAAAAGAACATCTAAACTCCCATAGAAGCATTAGCGCATGGAAAAACCATATGCTGCACTACAATGTCAAATGTTCCAATGCATCTCGAATTCAAGGCAGAAAATTAAACTGATTACTCGACTAGTAATGCTTTTTATAGAATGCTGAGTGCTGACGCTCAGTGTTTACAATGCAGCGTGAGCAGGATTCATGTCTGTACTCGAAAATCTTACGCAATATCACATATGGAGATTATGAATGTTCAAAAATGTTTTTTTTTATATTACAACAGTGACTACACTTCCAACAGTATTTTATTAGCTGTAAAGCACTTTGAAAATCCTGAGGTTGTGAAAGGTGCTATATAGAAACATAAATGCAAGTCTTTATTTCTTTTCCTTGCTGAAGGTACATTCAGCCTCTGCTCATATGTTTCACCAGAGAGGTGCAGCTAAAGTTAGTAACTATGTATTTGGGTATTGTACGTCCATATTAACAACACCCACCTACCCCTTAGTAAAAAAGGGCCAACATTTATCTCTCAACCAACAACACTAAAACAGATTAACTGGTTATTTATTTAATTGCTGAACGAGGAATCTGATTGTGCACAAATTGGCTGCTGCATTTGCCTTCAAGACAGAACAGTGACTAAACTTCAAAAGTAATTAATTAGCTGTGAAGCATTTGCAGCATGCTGAGGTGATGAAGCCATTGTCTTCGGTCCCCACCACAAACTCAGTTCCCTCACCACTGACTCCATCCCACTCTCTGGCAACAGTCTGAGGCTGAACCAGACTGTTCGCAAACTTAGTGTCATATTTGACTCCAAGATGACCTTAAAACCACATATCCACTCCATTACCAAGACCGCCTACTTCGACCTCCATAACATCGCCCGACTCCACCCTTGCCTCAGCTATTCCACCACACTCATGGCCAGTCTATCATCTCCCACGGCCATGCCTTCAGCTGCCTAGGTGCTAAGCTCTGGATTTTCCTCCCTAAATCTCTCCTTTAAGATGCTCCATAAAACCTACCTCTTTAACCAAGCTTTTGGTCATCTGTCCTAATATCTCCTTATGTGGCTCAGTGTCAAATATTGTTTGATAAAGTGTATCTAAAACGCCTTGGGACATTTTACTACGTTAGAGGGGCTATATTGCAAATTGTTGTTGTTGTTATGTAAGTGTAAGTACTTTCCTCCTATTAGGATGGGACTGGTTTGTCGAGCTTCTTGACCCGATTAGCAAATAATCCATTAACACTAGTCTGCTCACACATGAAGAGTGATAATTCCCACTGAGAGAAAGTGGGAGGGCAGGAGAGACAGCAAGAGAGAGAGAGACAGAGAGAGACAGAGAGGGGTCTTAGTTGGGATCAGAGAGCTAGCATGCGAGAAAAGAAAAAAATGAAAATGCTCTAACAAGGCATTCAGACAGTGAATCTGCATGATCACTTGTGTGGGCTCAATATCACTTTAAAGTAGATTTCTCACTTGTCAACAAGCAAATGAAATGAGGTTTACTCAATCTGTACAAATCAACAAAAGTGACAAGTCACTGTAGGAAACATTCTCATTAAGGAAAGAACAATGTTATTGCCTATTTTGTTGAAAAGGTCACTTCATGGTAGATACCATGGGAGTGTCCCACTTTGGATGAGTTTCCTCTCTACTTCTAATAAATTAGGCAAATAAATGGAAAAGCATGACAGCCTTGTGGTCCCATGAGGTAGCAAGTAGGAGACTGGCTTTATCTGCAGAAATATGTTTCACCAATCATGGAATAATGACTTTTTGAGTATTCTATGGGGTTTCTCAATCTTTTGGGAGGGGCGAAAGAAGGGATTTGCACAAATCCCTTCTTTCATGATCTCAGGACTCCAAAGCGCTTTACAGCCAACTAAGTAATTTTGAAGTGTAGTTACCATTATAATGTACGGAAATGTGGCAGCCAATTTGTGCACAGCAAAGTCTCACAAACAGCAAGGAGATAAATGACCAGATGATCGGTTTTAATGGTGTTAGTTGAAAGAAAATATTGGACAAGACACCCGAGAGAATACTTCTATCCTCTTTGAATAGTGCCGTAGGATCTTTTAGATCCACCCAAGAGGGCAGATGGGGCCCTTGATTTAATATCTCATCCACAACATGGCACTTCCAACAGTGCAGCACATTTAAGGGGATGCCAGATAGTTACATGAGGCAGAAAGGAATAGAAGGGTATGTTTATAGGGTGAGATGAATTAAGTGGGAAGAGGCTCGTATGCAGCATAAACACCAGCATAGACTAGTTGGGCTGAATGGCATGTTTCTGTGTTACAAATTCTATGTAGTCAGTGGCCATCCTTCATGTACAAGCCGAGATAGCAAGTTGGTTTGCTGCAACAAAATGGTCGTCGGCGCGAGACACTGCCATTTAGATAAGGGCCATAGCCGTTGACAGCGCTGGCCCCTGAAATGTAAATTAGCAGAGTGTGATGTTAATCGGCGTACAATGCCAACTGGGCATCACGTCTGCAAATTTCAACATTTGCCCTCTGTTTAATGCCAAGTCCGAAGCATGCTCAGAGAAGTATGCGTGAAGCAGCCCTGCAGAGATACTGTTAGTGCTTCTTAAAGGGACACATACATAAGAACATAAGAAATAGGAGCAGGAGTAGGCCATTTAGCCCCTCGAGCCTGTTCCGTCATTCAATAAAATCATGGCTGATCTGATCATCGATTCACCTCCACTTCCCTGCCCGCTCCCATAACCCTTTACTCCCTTATCGCTCAAAAATCTGTCTATCTTCTGCTTAAATATATTTTATGACCCAGCCTCCACAGCTCTCTGGGGCAGAGAATTCCATAGATTTACAACCCTCAGAAAAGAAATTTCTCCTCATCTCAGTTTTAAATGGGCGGTCCCTTATTCTGATTCTATGTCCCCTAGTTTTGCTTCCCCTATGAGTGGAAATATCTTCTCTGCTCCCTTGTTGAGCCCCCTCATTATCTTATTGTTTCAATAAGATCACCGCTCATTCTTCTGAACTCCAATGTGTATCGGCCCAACCTACTCAACCTATCTTCATAAGTCAACCCCTCATCTCCGGAATCAACCGAGTGAACCTTCTCTGTACAGCCTCCAATGCAAGTATATCCTTCCACCAAAAGTGGACAGAAAAAACGTTACAAGGACACCCTCAAAGCCTCCCTGATAAAGTGCAACATCCTCACTGACACCTGGGAGTCCCTGGCCAAAGACCACCCTAAGTGGAGGAAGTGCATCTGGGAGGGCGCTGAGCACCTCAAGTCTCATCGCTGAGAGCATGCAGAAATGAAGCGCAAGCAGCGGAAAGAGCGTGCGGCAAACCTGTCCCACCCACCCTTTCCCTCAACGACTATCTGTCCTACCTGTGGTTCTCGTATTGGAGTGTTCAGCCACCTAAGAACTCATTTTTAGAGTGGAAGCAAGTCTTCCTCTATTCCGAGGAACCGCCTATGATGATGATGATCCTTCCTTAAATACGGAGACCAAAACTGTACACAGTACGCTAGGTGAGGCCTTACCAATATACAGTTGTAGCAGGACTTCTCTGATTTTATATTCTATCCCCCTTGCAAAAAAGGCCAACATTCCATTTGCCTTCCTGATTAATTGCTGTACCTGCATACTAACTTTTTGTGTTTCATGCACAAGGACCCCCAGGTCACTCTGTACTGCAGAACTTTGCAATTTTTCTCCATTTAAATTATAATTTGCTTTTCTTTTATTTCTGCCAAAGTGGATAACCTCACATTTTCCCACATCATACTCCATCTGCCAAATTTTTGTCCACTCACTTAGCCTGTCTATATCCCGTTGCAGATTTTTTGTGTCTTCCTCATAATTTGCTTTCCCACCCATCTGTGTATCATCAGCAAACTTGGCTACATTACATTCGGTCCCTTCATCCAAGTCATTAATATAGATTGTAAATAGTTGAGGACCCAGCTCCAATCCCTGTACCACCCCACCAGTTACTGTTTTCCAACTGGAAAATGACCCATTTATCCTGACTCTCTGTTTTCTGTTAGTTAGCCAATCCTCTATCTATGCAAATATATTACCCCCAACCCCGTGAACTTTTATCTTGTGTAGTAACCTTTTATGTGGCACCTTATCGAATGCCTTCTGGAAATCCAAATATACCATATCCACTGGTTCCCCCTTATCCACCCAGCTCGTTACATCCTCAAAGAACTCTAGCAAATTTGTCAAACATGATTTCCCTTTTATAAAACTATGCTGACTCTGCTTGATTGAATGATGCTTTTCCAAATGTCCCGCTATTGCCTCCTTAATAATGGACTCCAGCATTTTCCCAACTTCAGTAGTAAATCAGATGGGTTTTTATGACAATCCGATATTGATACTAGCTTTTTATTCCAGACTTATTTAATTAACTGAATTTAAATTCCCCAGCTGCCATGGTGGGATTTGAGCTCACATCTCTGGATCATTCGTCCAGGCTTCTCGATTACTAGTCCAGTAACATAACCACTATTCTACTGTTCTCATTAGTTGCAAGTTAGGCTTTGGGCCACAGTTTCTCTCATGTTTTGCATCAGTTATGGAAATATTAACAATGGGATTCCTGCAATATTGATGCTTTTTGGTAGGAGGAAGAGGACGAACAATGTAGGGATACCAGGCAGGTGGCTTTCCAGCATACGTGGACTGTTACCCTCTCAACAATTACCAGTACAAGTGCACTTTCCTGGATTTGTCCAAGGAAGTCTATGTAGGTAGATTCTGATTCATGCAGGAGAGATAGTGGCAGAAAGGGTGCTGCCTACTGCAATCTGACTGCATCCAAACCAGAGGAGAGACACACACTACCAATGGCTGCTTAATTCAAAAAAGTCCTTGCCTTTTGTTCCTCAGGCATTCTTGGTGTCAGCATTGACTCAGTGGTAGCACACTTAGCTCAAGTCCCTCTCCAAAGACCTGAGCACAGGTGCCTTCTGTCATCTCAGGTGGATATGAAAGATCACTTTGCACTATTTCAGGAAGAGAAGGGGAGTTTTCCCGGTGCCCTCAAAAATAATTAATTGGCTGTGGAGCACTTTGGGATATCCTGAGGCCATGAAAGGTGCTATATAAATGTAAGTTTTTTCTTTCCAGGAATAATTAAGCAAGTGAGCTGACTTGGGAAAATCGCATGCTATTAGCACTCAACAATTCTGGTAGATTTTCAACAGTTCTTAATCATTACAGACTGAATCTTGGAAACCGGGAACTTATCTTTTTTCAGAAATTCAGAGACATTTTATTTTTGTATAAACGTACAAAGGCAAACTTGTTTTGACACAAGCTTTTTCAGCTATCAGCCGTCAACAGTGGCAGCCTATAAATGGTTTATTTCCATCATCATTTTCCATCTGTAACATCAAATGCAACAAAATACCAGCTAGATATCAAGATACTCTGCTGACATTTAACAGCAAATTACTAGAAATCTTCAAACACAGAATGTAATTAAGACAACAAAATCACTATATTATTCACCTTTTAAATTGGCCACAATTGCGTTAAAAAGAAGCAATTCAGTGTTAAACATTATAATCCCCATAAGTGCTTACTACAGCAAGTTAATATGAGCCGTATCATCTTGATACTGTAATTTCACCAAGTTATCAACAGATTCCACCATGGGCTTCAGGTGATTGGTGGAGCTGTGTTTCCTTGGCACAGGACAGCCACCAAACAGAGTTGTGTGCCTGTGTGTGTTCTACCACGGATTACAACACTGAGAAGTGGAACTGATTCCTACTTATTGCATCCACTCATGCTCCGTTTAATCCCACTTCCAAATAAAATAATTCTCATTTGTTTCAGTGCCAATCTATTCTGTCAAGTATCTGACGTTCAAAATCGTTCTGATCACTGCTAACAATAATCCATTATTCTGTACTTGTACCTATTGTGCGCT
Organism: Pristiophorus japonicus; assembly: GCF_044704955.1. Taxonomy (NCBI): domain Eukaryota; kingdom Metazoa; phylum Chordata; class Chondrichthyes; family Pristiophoridae; genus Pristiophorus; species Pristiophorus japonicus. The sequence continues at coordinate 14,004,596 of NC_091990.1, forward strand.
TTACAATATATACCACACATTGTTTCAATAAATGCTATATACTTTTGTAATACTTTTGTAATATGTACCATCACACTCTTCTGCATTATATAACATATAGATCCTTAATATATGCTACCAACTCTTAATATGCACCATTTACTATTTTAATACATACCATGCACTCTTTCCCAATATATACCAGATACACTGAATATATACTGCAATCTCTTTTACTATATGCCATATACTCTTAATATATACAATCTCGTTTCATACTATACTCTTTCCATACAAGGGCCATTTTCCCAATTGCCTGGAACATCTCAGGCTGACAAACCTTGATATTCTGTCTATTTACATTGATGAACACTAAGTAAGGAGTTGGAGACTCACGATTTCCCAGCGAAACAGTCTCTATGGGCTAGAAATTGGGCAAATAACGGCAGTGCCATTTTTTTGGTGCTAATCGCGTTTAACAGTTTTAAAAAGTTGCACAAATAGCGCCAAAAAAACCGCACAAAATTGGCCAAACTTTTTTTGCCGATGGCGGTAAAACTGCGCCGTTTTTGTGCGCCAAAACTCAATTTTTCGATATTAAAAAAAACGCCCATTCTGCGCATAGGCAAAAAAATATATATTTTCCTTTGTTTTTTTCTCACGATCCTTTTGGCATCAACCATGTCACATGCAGGGTGTGCCGGGCATGTGCAGTACACCCAGGGCTGAATCAGTCATTTTTCAGAGGAGATTTAAAGATCTGCAGACTTCAACACAGCTCAGAAACAGTTAATCAAAAATCAAAAATGTAGGGCGATTCAGCACGGAAGAGGGCCACGAAATTCACTCAGGATGCTAACGAAGCATTAATCACTGCTGTAGAAGGCAGATGGGGGTGATCTCGAGGAAGGACCGTGGAAAACGACACCTATCTGCTATGGTGCATGTGTGGAAAAGTGTGGCTGAGCAGTTTCCTCAGTGGACTCTATCCAGAGGGACCATGCCCTGTGCAGGAAGAGGTGGAATGACCATTGCAGGGTCGTAAGAGTAAGTAAAATTCTTATTTATGCACTCCAATTACTTAAATTGTAAATGTGACACATGTCGGTATCGCTAGGCTTAGTGTTGAACCTTATTTGCCATGAATGATTGTCACACATTATAAAGACTGCTTTTTGACATCTTAAAAGATGTTTCTGGACTTTGATGTTTTCCTGATCAACCATGTGCAACTATCACTGTATTAACTGCACACAATATGGTATAAGTGCTTTGATCACTATCTGTGTGTACTGCCACAGCAGAAGGGCTCTCTGTTAAAAATCTGAATTGTCATCTTTGCAGGGAATGTTGTCCCACAATCGGCGAAAGCAGCGGAAAACAGGCGGCAGTCCGACAAAACTGGTTCCACTCACCCAACTTAAAATTACAGTGGACGGTAAAGGTGGGCAGCTAAAAGATGTTAGGTGCTTGTTGTTGTTGTTGTTTTGCTGTCATTTAAGTAAAGTTTACATTTCAAAAGTTTTAACATTCAAAAATGTTATTGAAGTTATTAAATTAACGTTTACAAAGTTTCATTAATGTACTACTGTACAAATGTTTAATAAATTTCAAGTTACTTTTTCATCTAAACCAAACTTGTGCAGTGTCTCATTTGAAGATTAACAGGGGGAAATAGTCAACATGGTGGGATAGAGTGTGCAGTCAATGATGAAACGTACCGTTCAGCCTTCATGCAAAGCGTTGAATTATCAGCTGCTGACGCAAGGCTTTTGCAATGGGGAAAGCTGCACAAGGCATCCTCCCCTGTCATCGTGGGGTTGGTGGTGGCATGGGTTCCTCATCCTTGTACTACTCCCCCCTCCCCCGAGGTAATCCCCAGTGGCAAATCCTGTCTCCTCATGATGGCTAAGTTGTGTAGCATGCAGCACATCACAATGAACTCAGCGACCTGATCAGGGTAGTATTGCAGGGAGCCTCCAGAGCGGTCCAGGCATTGGAAGCGTTGCTTCAGCACTCCAACTGTCTTCTCGACGATCTTGCGTGTGGCTATGTGGCTGTTATTGTAATGATGCTTGGCTTATATCTGAGGGTTGCAGGAGGGGGTCATGAGCCAGGTGGCGAGCCCATAACCTTTGCCCCCAGCATCCAGCTCTGGCCTTGTGGCAATTCCTGCAAAGCCGAGAGCCCTCTCATTCTGTGCCTCCATGGTCATTGGTAAGTTTATGAAGTTCTTGCTCCGTGTATACAGCGCAGTAGTCACCTGGTGAATGGAACGATGTGTAGCGAACTGCGAGATGGAGCATATATCTCTTGCTGATGCCTGAAAGAAGCCAGAGGCATAGAAGGCAAGTGCCGCAGTCACCTTCACCTCGACGGGCAGTGCAGTCTTCCTCACGCTTCTAGGCTGCACGTCTGCCTTTATGAGCTGGCCACAACTTTTCGAAAGCGTAGCCTTCTAACGCACTGTGCCTCAGATGGGTGCAGGTATGAGCGCTGTTTCCTGAAAACTCGTGGGAGGGCAAGTCTCCTCCCCATAAGTCTGCGACTTTTTTGATTACGCTGATAATGCTGTTTAATAAGCCTTCTTCCAGGTCTCTGCTCCATACAAAAAGCAGCCAGCAATAATGGCAGATAGCATAGGCCCCATTCTTTTTAATGTCCTTAAATGTCCTTAAAAACAAAGTATAAACTCATAAAACGCTAAAGTGTAAAACGCAGCCTTCCCTCGAAATGCTTTCATTCACTGAACTGTAACCCTGTTTATCAAGATTAGTGCCGTGAATCCGACCTGCTAAGACTTGCATTTTTTGGGCATTTTTTTTTTCACGGTATTTAATAATGGCTGTATTCGCCAATTTTGCAAAAACGCCGGTATCAGACCGTTTGACGTCTAGTGACATCACAAAAACGGTCCAAAAAAGGGTGGATGCTATTTTTTACCGTTGGCATTAAAATGCTGGCCAATTTTGAAAAATGGCAGTAAATTTTTTTAGTGCCAAAAAACACACTTTTACCAGAAAACATGGCGGTAAAATGGGCGCAAGGCTGGCCAATTTCTAGCCCATAATATGAGTGCGAGTTCCTGCCCAGAGCTCCCCAATAGGAAATCAGCCCTATAATTAATTACTGTTTGAACAGTGGTGTCTGCTGTTATGTAGGTAAACACATTTTGCAGACACAAAGAATCGAGGTTGCTCGAGACTCTGTGGGGCTGAAATTGCCAACGCTCCAAACAGGGTGCATCTTACGTATTTTTTAAGTGTTCTGTCTACCCCAATGTATGGGACGGACAATCCGTGGAAATTCAGGTCCTTGATTTTTTTTTTTGGAGGGGGGCGAATATTGGGTGGTCAGCGGGGTGGAAGTGCGGGCGGGTTGGAATGGCCGTCGCTCCAAGTCATCAGCGTGACGCGCAGATGCGTCACATCGTCCCTCCCTTTCAGTTAAAGGGGAGGGACGCTGTGAACTCTGCAGCCACTTTAGTGGCAAACACTGGGCCATCAGGGAGGGTTTTGGCCGGGCCAGCAGCCCAGTACCCAAGAGGGGGTGCCGGGCTGGCTGTTGGCCAACAATTAAAATAAAATGGCAGCCATTGGAGTGCATCCTCCCCTTTAAGGGCGGACGCCCAGCCCAGCCACAAGCAGCTTCCAACCGAGGAAAGCTGTTGGCCCACTGAGCGCAGCCGATCCGATCCCACAGGGCAATTTCCCATGTGGGGCAGAAAGGGGGTTGCCACCGGTTGGTCAGGGGTCGGCGCGTGCCCAACAAGGCGGGAAGATGGCCAGACGGTCCCGTTTACCGCTCCAAAAATAAAGGAGGGCAATTTTCAAAATGGCGCCCCCCCCCCCCCCCACCGCACCAATCGAGCGGTGAGTTCTAACCGATCCGTGGCCGTCCTCTTTCTCCCAACTTGACTCCACTTCCTTCAGTTGTCTATCCCTAGCCTTCTTACAAAGAGATCAAAGGTATTTTAGCCCCATTCTCCTCAGCTGCCTTTCAACTTCTGTTCCCATTTTACTTCCCTTTTCCACCTCATCCCTTGCCGCTGACGCCACCCACAGGTGCTGCCAATCCTCTTGCCTGAGTATCATTCATGCATGAGCCTAGACAGTGGATGTCGGCAGACGCTCGACCATGTGTGCATCATCGCAGAGTCCGATCTCACCTTTACCCAATGTGTACACTTCCAGCAATCAGAGCTATGGCTGAATTTTTACCTGCTGTAACCTGGGGTGGTGAGGTGATTGTGACACTGCCACTGCTGCTCAGCTGAAAGCACAGTCCAAGAATTGAATGTGGAACCTCCTGGTCCATATGGCTTAGTGCCTCACTTAGATAAGCTGGCCTTTCAATGTTGAGAGCTCCACTTTAGGCTAACATCGCCTCAATTTTGATTGAACAATCCTATTCTTCCCCATATAACTGATGTAAATCCATTTAACCTTTTTTTTCTCCAATCAATAGCTCCCGGTCTCAAGTTCTCAAGTTGTTCAGTTCTCTGAACAAAGCCCTTCCATACAATCTTATCTTGCTTCTGATTAAAATTTTTCAATTCAGAAAAATTTCATTTGGCTTCTCAAGAACTGCTACGACGTTACCAATCTGTACTCTTTCACCAATCTTCCGCTTCAGATTTCCCTTCTTCAAACAGAACAAAACCTCCACTGAAGCACCGCTTATTTTAACCTCACTGCCTTGGATGGTTCTTCAGTGTGTGGTGACGCCCAATGCAATATCCTCACCCTGTTTATTTCTCCTACTTTCTCCTGTATGCTTCCAAGTTTCTGTGACAAGAAAATAATCTTATGCGCACGTCTAGACTTTCGAAAATTGTCCCTTGATCCATCTAATCCTCAGCCTTTGTCTGCTGATCTTGCAATGTATTTTCCATCAGCTAATCACAATAGTGAACAGCACAGGCAATAAGACCCGTCTACTAACTCAAAACCAATTTCTGGATGTTCTGCTCTCAAAAAAGTTTAATCATCTTTGTACAAGACCCCAATCAGTGCCATTTTTTTCATCAGTCCCTGTATTTTCTATAATCCCGTTCCCTGGGATGAATTTAATGCTAACATGATTAAAATGACAAGCTTTAGTCAGCAGGACTGTTCAGTTTCAATAGAGCCTAAGTGCCCAACCACAGTTCAAATCCATACACAAAGACAAGGACACCTGGATTTCGTGATGACATGGATGTGAATTGACAAGTATAAAACTTCCTCACCCCCACCCAGCATTCGGATTTCAGGAAAGTGTATTGGTGGTCATGTGATTTTTTTTTGTTGCATTATTTTGATTTAAATAGTGAAAAACACCCAACAGAGAGTCGGGATGAATGGTTCATTCTCAGGTTGGCAATCAGTAACTAGTGGGGTGCCGCAGGAATCAGTGCTGGGACCCCAACTATTTACAATCTATATTAACGACTTGAAAGAAGGGACCAAGTGTAACGTAGCCAAGTTTGTCGACAATACAAAGATGGGAGGAAAAGCAATGTGTGAGGAGAACACAAAAAATCTGCAAAAGGACATAGACAGGCTAAATGAGTGGGCAAATATTTGGCAGGTGGGAGTATAATGTTGGAAAGTGTGAGGTCATGCACTTTGGCAGAAAAAAATCAAAGAGCAAGTTATTATTTAAATGGAAAAAAATTGCAAAGTGCTGCAGTACAGCGGGACCTGGGGACAATTGTGTCTGAAACGCAAAAGGATAGTATGCAGGTACAACAAGTGATCAGGAAGGTCAATGGAATCTTGGCCTTTATTGCAAAGGGGATGGAGTATAAAAGCAGGGAAGTCTTGCTACAGCTATACAAGGTTTTGGTGAGGTCACACCTGGAATACTGCGTGCAGTTTTGGTTTCCATATTTACGAAGGGATATACTTGCTTTGGAGGCAGTTCAGAGAAGGTTCACAAGGTTGATTCCAGAGATGAGGGGGTCGACTTACGAGGAAAGGTTGAGTAGGTTGGGCCTCCACTCATTGGAATTCAGAAGAATGAGAGGTGATCTTATTGAAACATATAAGATTATGAGGGGGTTTCCACTGATAGGGCACACTAGAACTAGAGGGCATTATTTTGATCCTTGCAAAAGTTACAAACTGTAGCAAATGTTTTATCATTAACCCCATACAAATGCCAAACTCATGGTGGAAGACTGCCTCTATTTGCTATAAGCAAAATTGTAAACGTATTCTTGATACTCGTGCTTAGGATTTAGTGGGAAGGATATAGAGGAGCAAATTTTCAGGGAAATTAGATGTGCAAGAACTATAGAGTAGTGATAATGGGGGTCTTCAATTATCCTAATATAGACTGAGATAGTAATAGTGTAATAGGGTGAAGAATTTGTGAAGTGTGTTCAGGAGAACTTTCTTGATCGGTACATTTCCGGCCCAATGAGAAAGGAGGCATTGCTGGATCTTGTCCTGGGGAATGAAGTGGGTCAAGGTGGATCAAGTTTCAAAAGGGGAACATTCAGAGAACAGTGACCATAGTATCATAAGGTTTAGATTAGCTATGGAAAAGGACAAAGAGCAATCTAGAGTAAAAATACTTAACTGTAGGAGAGTCAATTTCAGTGGGTTCAGAACAGAGCTGGCCCGGGTAAATTGAAATCAAAGATTGGCAGGCAAAACTGTAATCGATCAATGGGCTGCCTTTAAAGAGTAGATGGTTCAGATACAGTCGAGGTACATTCCCAGAAGGGGGAAAGGTAAGGCAACCAAAGCCAGAGCTCCCTGGATGACGAAAGAGATAGAAAGTAAGGTAAAGTGGAAAAAAGGGGAGTATGTCAGATGTCAGGTTGAGAAAACAAGTGAGAACCAGGCTGCGTACAGAAAGTTCGGAGGGTAAGTGAAAAAGAAAATGAGAGGAGCAAAGAACGAGTATGAGAATAGACTGATAGTTAACATAAAACGAAATCCAAAAGTCTTCTATAGGCATATAGATAGTTAACAGATAGTAATAGGAGGGGTAGGGCCGATTAGGGACCAAAAAGGATACCAATGCATGGGGGCAGAGGGCATGGCTGCGATACGAAATGAGTACTTTAAAAAAAAATTGTTCCGGGATATGGGCGTCGCTGGTAAGGCCAGCATTTATTGCCCATTCCTAATTGCCCTCGAGAAGGTGGTGGTGAGCCACCTTCTTGAACTGCTGCAGTCCTTGTGGTGAAGGTACTCCCACCGTGATATTAGGGAGGGAGTTCCAGGATTTTGACCCAGCGACGATGAAGGAACGGCGATATATTTCCAAGTCAGGACAGTGTGTAACTTGGAGAGCTGATGGTGCTCCCATGCGCCTGGTGCCCTTGTCCTTCGAGGTGGTAGAGGTTGTGGCTTTGGGAGGTGCTGCTGAAGAAGCCGTGGCAAGTTGCTGCAGTGCATCTTATAGATCGTACACACTGCAGCCAGGGTGTGTCGGTGGTGGAGGGAGTGAATGTTGAAGGTGATGGATTGGGTGCCAATCAAGCGGGCTGCTTTGTCCTGGATGGTGTCGAGCTTCTTCAATGTTGTTGAAGCTGCACTCGTCCAGGCAACTGGAGAGTATTCCATCACACTCCTGATTTGTGACTTGTAGATGGTGGAAACACTTTGGGGAGTCAGGTGGTGAATCACTCGCCGCAGAATACCTAGCCTCTGACCTGCTCTTGTTGTCACAGTATTTATGCGGCTGGTTCAGTTAGGTTTCTGGTCAATGGTGACTCCCAGGATGTTGATGGTAGGGTATTCGACGATGGTAATGACGTTGAATACCAAGGGCAGGTGATTAGACTCTCGTTTGTTGGACATGGTCATTGCCTGGCATTGTGTGGCACGAATGTTACTGGCCAATTATCAACCCAAGCCTGAATGTCATCCAGGTCTTGTTGCATGCGGGCATGGACTGCTTCAATTTCTGATGAGGTGCGAATGGAACTGACTACTGTGCAACCATCAGCGAACATCCGCATACCTGACCTTATGATGGAGGGAAGGTCATTGATGAAGCAGCTGAAAATGGTTGGGCCTCGGACACTGAGGTACTCCTGCTGCAATGTCCTGGGGCTGGGATAATTGACCTCCAACAACCACAACCATCTTCCTTTGTGCAAGGTATGACTCCAGCAGTGGAGAGTTTTCCCCCTGATTCCCATTGACTTCAATTTTATGAGGATTCCTTGATGCCACACTCTGTCAAATGCTGCATTGGTGTCAAGGGCAGTCATTCTCACCTCACGCCTGGAATTCAGCTCTTTTGTCCATGTTTGGACCAAAGCTGTAATGACCGAGGATTTTTCTGGAGCCGAGTGGTCCTGGCGGAACCCAAACTGCACATCAGTGAGCAGGTTATTGGGGAGTAAGTGCCGTTTGATAGCACTGTCGATGATACCTACCATCACTTTGCTGATGATTGAGAGCAGACTGATGGGGCAGTAATTGGCCGCATTGGATTTGTCCTGTTTTTTGTGGACAGAACATACCTGGGCGGTTTCCACATTGTCGAGTAGATGCCAGTGATGTAGCTGTACTGGAACAGCTTGGCTAGAGGTGCGGCTAGTTCTGGAGCACAAGTCTTCAGCATGACGGCCTAAATGTTGTTGGAACCCATAGCCTTTGCTGTATCTAGTGCGCTCAGCCACTTTTTGATAACACGTAGAGCGAATCAAATTGACTGAAGATTGGCTTCTGTGATGGTGGAGGCCTCGGGGGGGGCCAAGATGGATCATCCACTCGGCACTTCTAGCTGAAGATGGTTGCAAACACTTCAGCCTTATCTTTTGCACTTGCGTGCTGGGCTCCGCCATCATTGAGGATGGGCATATTCATGGAGCCTCCTCTTCCTGTTTGTTGTTTAATTGTCCACCGCCTTTCTCGACTGGATGCGGCAGGACTGCAGAGCTTTGATCTGATCCGTTGATTGTGGGATCGCTTAGCTCTGTTTGTAGCATGCTGCTTCCGCTGCTTAGCATGCATGTAGTGTGTGTTGCAGTTTCCCCAGGTTGGTATCTCATTTATAGGTATGCCTGGTGATGTTCTTGGCATACGCTTCTGCACCCCTCATTGAACCAGGGTTGGTTCCCTGGCTTAATGGTAATGGTAGAGTGAAGGATATGCCAGGCCATAAGGTTGCAGATTGTGGTGGAATACAATTCTGCTGCTGCTGATGGCTCACAGCGCCTCATTGACGCCCAGTTTTGAGCTACTAAATCTGTTCTGAATCTATCCCATTTAGCACGGTGTTACTGCCACACAACACGATGGAGGGCAATTTCAGTGTAAAGACTGGACTTCGTCTCCGCAATGACTGTGCGGTGATCACTGCTACCAATGCTGTCATGGACAGATGCATTTGCGATAAGTAGATTGATGAGGACAAGGTCAAGTATGTTTTTCCCTTGTGTTGGTTCTCTCACCGCCTGCTGCAGACCCAGTCTTGTAGCTATGTCCTTCTCGACTTGGCCAGCTCAGTCAGTACTGGTGCTACTAAGCCACTCTTGGTGATGGACATTGAAGTCCCCCACCCAGAGCATTCTGTGCTCTTGCTACCTTCAGTGCTTCATCCAAGTGGTGTTCAGCATGGAGGAGTATTGATTCATCAGCTGAGAGGGAGCGATAGATGGGGTCCCGAGTCACTGTTCAGAACTCCCAGGGCCACTCCCTCCTGACTGTATACCATTGTGCTGCCACCTCATAAGAACATAAGAATTGGGAACAGGAGTAGGCCATCTAGTTCCTCGAGCCTGCTCCGCCATTCAACAAGATCATGGCTGATCTGGCCGTGGATTCAGCTCCACTTACCCACCCGCTCCCCATAACCCTGAATTCCCTTATTGGTTAAAAATCTATCTATCTGTGATTTGAATACATTCAATGAGCTAGTCTCAACTGCTTCCCTGGGCAGAGAATTCCACAGATTCACAACCCTCTGGGAGAAGAAATTCCTTCTCAACTCGGTTTTAAATTAGCTCCCCCGTATTTTGAGGCTGTGCCCCCTAGTTCTAGTCTCCCCGACCAGTGGAAACAACCTCTCTACCTCTATCTTGTCTATCCCTTTCATTATTTTAAATGTTTCTATAAGATCACCCCTCATCCTTCGGAACTCCAACGAGTAAAGACCCAGTCTACTCAATCTATCGTCATTAGTTAACCCCCTCGTCTCCGGAATCAGCCGAGTGAATCGTATCTGTACTCCCTCCAAAGCTGGTATATCCTTCCTTAAGTAAGGTGACCAAAACTGCACGCAGTACTCCAGGTGCAGCCTCACCAATACCCTGTACATGACCTCCCTGCTTTTGTACTCCATCCCTCTCGCAATGAAGGCCAACATTCCATTCGCCTCCCTGATTACCTGCTGCACCTGCAAACTAATACCCTCTGGTGGTCTGTCCTGCTGGTGGGACAGGACATACCCAGGGATGATGATGGAGGAGTCTGGGACATTGGCTGAAAGGTATGATTCGGTGAGTATGATTATGTCAGGCTGTAGCTTGACTAGTGTGTGGGAAAGCTCTCCCAATTTTGCCACGAGTCCCCAGATGTTAATGAGGAGGACTTTGCAGGATCGACTGGGCATGGATATGCCGTTGTTGTGTCCGAAGCCGGGGTCGATGCCAGGTGGTCCATCCAATTTTATTCTTATTATTGTGTCTTGTCGCTGTTTGTTACAACTGAGTGGCTTTGCATCTGTCTTTACCAAGGAAGATGATGTTGCCAAAGTCATAGTGAAAGCGGAGGTATTTGAAATATTGGATGGAATAAAAATTGATAAAGAGGTGGTACTAGAAAGGCTGGCTGTACTTAAAGTAGCTAAGACACCAGGACTGGATAGGATGCATCCTAGGATGCTGAGGGAAGTAAAGGTGGAAATTGCAGAGGTACTGGCCATAATCTTCCAATCCTTCCTCGGTTCAGGGGTGGTGCCAGAGGACTGGAAAATTGCAAATGTTACATCCTTGTACAAAAATGGGTGTAAGGATAAACCCAGCAGCTACAGGCCAGTCAACTTAACCTCGGTGGTGGGGAAGCTTTTAGAAACGGTAATCCGGTACAAAATTAAGTCACTTGGACTTAATTAAAGGAAGCCAGCAAGGATTTGATAAAGGCAAATTGAGTTTAACCAAATTGATTGAATTTTTTGATGAGGTAACAAGCGAGGGCAATGTGGTTGATGTGGTATATATGGTCTTTCAAAAGGCATTTGATAAAGTATCACATAATAGGCTTGGCAGCAAAGTTGAAGCCATGGAATAAAAGGGGCAGTTGCAGCATGGATACGAAATTGGCTAAGTAACAGGAAACAGTAATGGTGAACGGTTGTTTTTCGGACTGGAGGAAGGTATACAGTGGTGCTCCCCAGGGATTGGTTCTGGGACCACTGCTTTTCTTGATATATATTAATGATGTGGACTTAGGAGTACAGGGCACAATTTCAAAGTTTGTAGATGATGCAAAGCTTGGAAGTATAGTAAACAGTGAGGAAGGTAGGGATAGACTTCAAGAAGACATAGACATGCTGGTGGAATGGGCAGACACATGACAGATGAAGTTTAACAGTGCAGAAAAGTGCAAAGTGATACATTTTGGTACAACGAACGAGGAGGGAAATTATAAACTAAAGGGTATAAATCTTCCATTTCTTCCCGCGCTTTTGGTCAGCTGTCCGATTGCAAACACTAATGCAGGCAGGGAACGACCGCGTGCATGCGCAGTACACCCGGGACTGAATCAGCCATTTGACTTTTGATTTTGATAATGGAGGAGCACATTATGATTGAGGAGTCCAGACAGCATGCCAAGAGATTCACACCAAAGGCAAATGAGACTCTAGTTGGGGCTGTCGAGAGGAGATGAGATCAGTTGCATACGAGGGGTGGATCTAGACCTCTACCAAAAATCTGGAGGAAAATAGCTGAGGAGGTCTCTGCCTCCGACACCGTGGTCCGCAGTGGCACCCAGTGTCAAAAGAAATTTAACGATCTCACCAGAATCGTCAGAGTACCATTTTCATTCATGCACTCCTTCATTACTGACACACTATTTGTTCTGATGTTGTTTCTGGCTCTCAGCACTCTGTGAGTTGCCTCCTAAAATGCACGATGCAGAGGTAGGCTTAGTTTGGCACCCTATTGCCATGAATGATTTTTACACATTATTAAGATTACGTTCTAAGATCTCATAAGATGTTTCCGGACTTCAATGTCCTCCTTATGAACCACGTGCAACTTCCAAGGCTATTAAACAGAGGACTGTATTACATTCACACAGTATGGTATAAGTGCTTTGGTGGCTATCTGTGTGTGCCACTAGAGCAGATGGACCCTCGGGAACCATTCCCATTTTCACCTTTGCAAGCAAATAAGTCTCATAATCGTCAGGAGCAGCTGCGCACAGACGGTGGTCCGGCTCACACCCTGCCACTCACTGACGTCAAAGAACGAGTGGCAGACCTCATTGGCGTCTCCAGTCGGGCAACTGCCGGTGGGGGTGCTGACCCCCGATTGGAAAGTGAGGGTCAGTCCTGCACACTCCCTGAACTGGGTTGGGGCAAAGTGATGCAGTGTCTGTGGAGTAGGGTTGGGGCAATGTCATGCAGTGTCTGTGGAGTAGGGTTGGAGCAATGTCATGCAGTGTCTGTGGACTACATGTAATGGAGTAGCAGTGGTCCTTCAAATGAGCCTGTGCGATGTAACCTTCCTCATGTCACCCTACCCACTTCCCTGCTGCTAACCACTCGTCTGTTGCTTTCTACTTCCAGATGACCAGTCACAGGTGCCGCATCCCTCTCATGAACCCTCCACATCAGGCCATCATATGGGGGGGGGGGGGAGGGAGTGGGAGGAGGAGGAGACCAATGACGAGCGGGGTGGAGTGGGCAGATGCACTCGACACATCTTTTGCCACGGCAAACATGTTGTCCAAGGATGAAGCTACATTCTCGGGTTTTGACATCCGAGGCTCCTGGGACTAGCGGCGTACATCAACGCAGTTCTGGGGTCGAATCCCGTATGCCATCTCTCCGGAGGGTGAGTCGGCAAAGTCGGTCTGCAGACAGACAGGCAGATGTGGAACTGAACACGGTGGGACAGTCCAGGGAGAGTGTCCAGCTCACCCGATAGCTCCTTGATGTCCAGGGTAGGATTCCCACGACCATCGAGAAACTCGTTGCGACCTTTACGGAGGTAGGGTCGCAGATTGTCGGTGCGAGCCACGAAACAGGTGAGGCCATCAATGCCCACGTGAGGTGATGGCCTCCACCAGTAACACTCACACCCAGACCCACACCACCTGTGACTGACGACGCCAATCAAGAGGGTCGCCAGTCAGAAACCGGGCCTTCCATACCATGAGCTTCTCTAGTTCATCTCCACATGACGTCTCCAATGTCTCTTCCCCCAGTACAGCAGGACTCTGGCTGCCTTGCTGCACGAACGGGTGCCACTTTGGGTAGGGACAGCAGGTGAGGGAGGGGCTGGGGGTCGGCGGGGGGGAAGATCCGTTGGTAAAAGACGGTTAGGGCAGAGGTTGTTGTTTGTTGTTATTTTATTGAAGTTTTAAACGTTTTCCAATTATGTTTATATAAAGTTCTAAAACTTCAGAATGCTTATTAGAACATAAGAACATAAGAATTCGGAACAGGGCCATCTAGCCCCTCGAGCCTGCTCCGCCATTCAACAATATCATGGCTGATCTGGCCGTGGACTCAGCTCCACTTACCTGCCCGTCTCTATAACCCTTAATTCCCTTATTGGTTAAAAATTTATCTATCTGTGATTTGAATACATTCAATGAGCTAGCCTCAACTGCTTCCTTGGGCAGAGAATTCCACAGATTCACAACCAGCTGGGAGAAGAAATTCCTTCTCAACTCGGTTTTAAATTGGCTCCCCCGTATTTTGAGGCTGTGCCCCCTAGTTCTAGTCTCCCCGACCAGTGGAAACAACCTCTCTGCCTCTATCTTGTCTATCCCTTTCATTATTTTAAATGTTTCTATAAGATCACCCCTCATCCTTCGGAACTCCAACGAGTAAAGACCCAGTCTACTCAATGCTTGAAGCTATCATTAAGGAAGAAATAGCGGGACATCTAGATAGGAATAGTGCAATCAAGCAGACGCAACATGGATTCATGTAGGGGAAATCATGTTTAACTAATTTACTGGAATTCTTTGAGGATGTAACGAGCATGGTGTATAGTGTACCGATGGATGTGGTGAATTTAGATTTCCAAAAGGCATTTGATAAGGTGCCACACAAAAGGTTACTGCAGAAGATAAAGGTACGCGGAGTCAGAGGAAATGTATTAGCATGGAAAGAGAATTGGCTGGCTAACAGAAAGCAGAGAGTCGAGATAAATGCGTCCTTTTCGGGTTGGAAATCGGTGGTTAGTAGTGTGCCACAGGGATCGGTGCTAGGACCACAACTGTTTACAATATACATAGATGACCTGAAAGAGGGGACAGAGTGTAGTGTAACAAAATTTGTAGATGACATAAAGATTCGTGGGAAAGCGGGTTGTGTAGAGGACAGAGAGGCTGCAAAGAGATTTAGATAGGTTAAGCAAATGGGCTAAGGTTTGGCAGATGGAATACAATGTCGGAAAATGTGAGGTCATCCACCTTGGAAAAAAAAACAGTAAAAGGGAATATTATTTGAATGGGGAGAAATTACAACATGCTGTGGTGCAGAGGGACCTGGGGGTCCTTGTGAATGAAACTCTTTTTGGATCCTTGTGAATGAATCCCAAAAAGTTAGTTTGCAGGTGCAGCAGGTAATCAGGAAAGCGAATGGAATGTTGACCTCATTGCGAGAGGGATGGAGTACAAAAGCAGGGAGGTCCTGCTGCAACTGTACAGGGTATTGGTGAGGCCGCACCTGGAGTACTGCGTGCAGTTTTGGTCACCTTACTTCAGGAAGGATATACCAGCTTTGGAGGGAGTACAGAGACGATTCACTAGGCTGATTCCGGAGATGAGGGGGTTACCTTATGATGATAGATTGAGTAGACTGGGTCTTTACTCGTTGGAGTTCAGAAGGATGAGGGGTGATCTTATAGAAACATTTAAAATAATGAAAGGGATAGACAAGATAGAGGCAGAGAGGTTGTTTCCACTGGTCGGGGAGACTAGAACTAGGGGGCACAGCCTCAAAATACGGGGGAGCTAATTTAAAACCGAGTTGAGAAGGAATTTCTTCTCCCAGAGGGTTGTGAATCTGTGGAATTCTCTGCCCAAGGAAGCAGTTGAGGCTAGCTCATTGAATGTATTCAAATCACAGATAGATAGATTTTTAACCAATAAGGGAATTAAGGGTTATGGGGAGCGGGTGGGTAAGTGGAGCTGAGTCCACGGCCAGATCAGCCATGATCTTGTTGAATGGCGGAGCAGGCTCGAGGGGTTAGATGGCCTATTCCTGTTCCTAATTCTTATGTCTTATGTTCTTATAATCTGTCATCATATGGTAACCCCCTCATCTCCGGAATAAGCCTAGTGAATCGTTCAGTTTCAATGTTTGAAAATTAAGTTTACAAAGTTCTAAAAGTTTAAATTTTTCATAAAATCTGTTCTTCACCTTAACCATTCTTGTGTAATGTCTCATTTGCAGAATAAGAGGGGAAATAGTCAACATGGTATGATAAAGTAGCCAAGCAATGGTCAAACATGCCATTCACTCTTCAAGCAAAACGTTCAATTATGAGCTGCTACATAAGGCTTTTGCAGCGGCAAAATTTCCATGACGCCACCCCTGTGGTAGTGGTGGGTTCCTCGCCAGACTCCTCTTCTTCGTCCCCTCTCTCCTGAGGTTCTCCAGCAATCTCTATTGTCAAATCCTGTCCCCTCATGATGGCTAAGTTGTGTAGCGTGCAGCACACCACAATGAACTCAGAGACCTGCTGAGGGGAGAATTGCAGGCAGCCTCCAGAATAGTCCAGGCATCAGAAGCGCTGCTTGAGCACTCCAATTGTCTTTTCAACGATGTTGCGTGTGGCCGTATGGCTCTCATTATAGCGATGCTTGGCTTCTGTCTGAGGATTCCGGAGGGGGTTCATGGGCCCGGTGGCGGACCTTTGTCCCCCAACATCTAGCTCTTGCCTTGTGGTTGAAGCTGGAACAGGCCTGAAACAGTGCACTAACGCAAGATGAAAGCATCATGGATGCCACCTGGATATTGGACATTGACTGCCATGATGCACTGAGCATGGTCGCATCGATCTGTACGTGCATGGAGTGGAATCCCTTTCAGTTTCGGTAAACTTCTGGATTGTGTAAAGGCACTTGCAGGGCGATGTACGTACAGTCAATGGCACCCTGATCCTTGGGGAAGCCAACAAATCATCCAAAACCTACAGCCTTCTCATTCTGTGTCTCCTTGGTCACTGGGAAGTTTATGAAGTCTATCCTGCGTGCGTGTGCAGTTGTCACCTGGCAAATGCTGCAATGTGTAGCGTGCTGCGAGACATGTCCCCTGCTGATGCCTGAAAGGAGCCGGAGGCATAGAAGCCAAGTGCCGCAGTCACCTTCACCTCGACAGGCAGTGTAGTCCTGTTGCCGCTGGTAGGCTGTAGGCGTGCCTTTATGAGCTGGCATATCTCTGTCGGCACTTTTTTCGGAAGCACAGCCTTCTAACGCACTGTGCCTCAGAGAGCTGTAGGTATGAGCGCTTTTCCCTGTTAACTCGTTGGGGGTAAGGTCTCCTCCCCCTACGTCTGCGACCTCTCGATTACGTTCAAAATGCTCATCAATAAGCCTTCTTGCAGCTCGATGCCGTATAAATATAGCAGCCAGGAATAATGGCTGATATAGTATAGCCCCCTTCTTTTAAAATGTCCTTTAAAACGAACTATAAACTCACATACAACTTCACTATGAAAAATGCAGCCTTCTTCGCCCAATCCTTTTCGATAGTGAATTGGTCAAGAAAGCAATGGGTGCAAAAAGGAAATGAAAAGATGGTCATTGGACAACTGAGATTTCTTGCTCTTTAAAACTGAAATAAAACGTGTACAATTTATTAGCTGCACGTGACATAGATTGTAAAGGAGCCTAAACAATGATGTTATTAAACAAACATCACTGTACTGTCAGATTGGTGCAGTTATGCAGCACTGGAGTGGTGTTTCAAATCAGTCTGACACATGACCTGGGATATAAACTCAAGTGACAAGCAGAGCACCATTGAATGCCATTAAAAACGGCATTATTTTTTCCTTCACAAATTATTGAACGGAAGGTTGGATTAGATTTAAAGATGGTGTTTTAAAGATCTGTTTTAAAGATGGCGCTGTTAGCGCTGGGTGCACCCTGGGTGCGACTGCTTTTTGCTGGCGGGTTCCCGGGCAGACGCTAGATCGGGCGATACGCTCGAAGGTTCCGCCCGGGGCGGTAGCGCAGCGTTGCACGCCGAAAGATGTCATCCAAACGCTGAAAACATCGGGCGGGCATTAAGTTTTAGCGCTGCCGCAAAACTACTGCTGAAAGTTTCGCCCAGGCGCAAAATGTTGTGCGCTCCATTTTGCGCAAAAAAAATATAATTTTTGCACCCCGCCCAGGCGCTAAACTGGTCGCAAACTCCTCAAAAATCCAGCCCATTGAGTACCGACATTGTGATCGAAATCTAGGTTTTGAAGTATTTTCTGTTGAGAACGAGTTGTTGATTGAAGAACTCATTGGCTTGTGATATGTTTGGCTGTTCGGAACCAGAATTTAGAAAACTCCCAATCCTATGGCAGCACATCTTCGCCGAATTCCTCCCTACCCCACCCCGCCGCGATTTCACAGCATCATTACCAGAATTCTTTCGGATCCTCAAGAGATGTTTTTTTTTAATTTTAAGAAATTTTCCACATTGTCTGGTGTATTCAATAACTCAGTGATTGATTGTATAGCTGCCCTTTAAAGTTTAAAAGTTCCTCTGTTATCTTAGCAACTCTAATCGGCAACAGTGTATCTGCGTTGCCTGTGCCCAACATTACTTATGGTGCAAATGACGGTAATGTCTACATACTCCTGTCATTTTCATCTCATTGTAGCATATTTAGGCAGATATATTGTATGCCCAAAGCCACTTCCGGCGGGAAATCACAGAATTGGCATCAAGTGGCTTAGAGTGGGCTGGACAATTCTGATGTGACATTCCTCCCCAGGGAGACAGAACAGGGAAATCCGTCCTCTGATTTGAGCATGAAATTTATGAGCAAACTAATTTGTGTGTTTATCAGAAGCCAACTGGTGTACTTGTTAAAACTGTACTTAAAAAGTTTAAGCCAACACATATCCTCTAAATTACTATCTAATAGTAAGAAAAAAATCAACAAGATTTGTTTGTTAAGACGCCTTTTTCATCCATGAGTTTTGTTCAGCAGGACGATAAGTCATTGATTGCAACCAGAGTGGTGAGAATGTAGAGCTCGTTACCACGTGGAGTAGTTGAGACGAATAGCATAGATGCATTTAAGGGGAAGCAAGATAAACACATGAGGGTGAAAGGAATAGAAGGATATGCTGATAGAGTTAGATGATGTAGTGTAAGAGGAGGCTCGTGTGGAGCATAAATACCACCATAGACCAGGTGGGTCGGATGGCCAGTTTCTGTGTTGTAAAATCTATGTAATTCTATGCCATCTAAATGCTTTTGCTGTTAGTACAGAACATGGGGTATGGTACAGTTGTCTGTTTAATACTTTTTTTTAAGTAGAGGTTTGTGAGGGAGACCAAACTGCTAGTGACGGATATATTAGGCTAAGAATCTAAAACATTTTATACATCATAATAAGCGAGAGTGCAGGAAAATCTAAATCTGCACCCATGCAAGATGTTAAGGTTTTTCATATTTTGGTTTTATTTTGTAGCGAGAAGTCAGTAGTTAATCTGAGTGAGGCAGAGGCAATGGCTAAAATGAAGCTTTAGAGGGTCTGGGATTACAAAGTTATCCTTTTCACCTTCAAGACCTCACTTCAAGTCCAGCCCCAACTAATGGGCTGAATGTCAAGTCAAACCTCCCGGGGACAGCAACCAGGGTCACAAGAAGCCCAGCAAGATAAGTTTAAAACAGGTTCTTCGGTCCCATTTGGGCCCCTAGAGGAGCAGGAATGCGTCTTCAGGACCACAAGGAAATCTTAAATCTCCCCCTGCCACAGGCTTCCTGCCCGGCGCACACACCACCACCCCCTCCCGATCCCCCCGATCGGGATTTTTCCCTGGAGCACTTACCTTGTGCCAAAGACCGTACCTCTGCATGCAAGCAGCATGTTAACAGGGCCAAGCTGTTTAAAATCCAGACAGGTTGGATGCTGTTTAAAATCCAGATAGCCGTGTTCCTGCCCAGGAGTTAAAATTGAGCCCAGACTGTCACACATGTGGGAGATCACCCCTCCTCCCACCCCCAGCTGGGTTTGCTGAGCTAGTCAGTCTCATCTGGGGCTATGATGGGAGCGCAGTAGAAGGATTCAACCAAGGGAGTGGCAAAACAAAATTACCCAGGTGCACCTGCTCCTGGCCACTAATCAGTGACTCATATTGGAAAAAGGAGTGGACTTTGGGTGAGGACTGAACAAGGCTGTGACTCTCGTCCCCTCTTCTCCTACCCCCATCAGAATAGTTTAGTTCCACTGTTAGTCCACCTAGACTTAACGATGGAAAGGGGGAGAAAATAAAGAGAACTGGGGAGTAATTCCAAAATATGGTGTTGCTGCAGTAGACTGTCCATTTTGAGACTCAAGTGAAACCCCATTACTTGAGGGCATTAAAAGGAGCTTCTTTCTATTTTTAATGCTTGCTGCATCCAGAGACAAGTGCTTAACATTTACACCAGGAGAAAATACGTAATTCCCCAACACTGGCATCACTACCTTGGTGAAATAAAGAGAAATTGTTCACATAATTCAAAGAAAAGAAATTCACTGAGCTGTGGAGTATATTTAACATAGCATGGAACGCTTCAAGGGGTACTGTCGTCTGATCTGACTGGAATGAGCTGATTTTTATGCCCATTTCCTCAGTTCAATCACAAGAACACTTGTCAGAAATACTCAAGGATTACAGTACAGGTGCAATTATTGTTTTTTTTTAAATCTCAATGGAAACGCTGAGCTTGGTACCTGATATTCATTTGGCCAGAAGGTACTGACGGCGAGTTCGGCCTGGAGCCACTGTCGTCCGTGCGATCCCGACACGTTCCAAATCGAACTGCCAGTGGGCCCATTGTTGACCCTGATGAAGACATGGAGTGACCCGGGGCTGTGCCCATCTCTACTGTAGAGAAAGTAGCTGAACTGGATGCAGTGAGTGTCATTTTCACTCAAAGACGGGTGGATGAAGTGAGCTTTCTGGCCTGGAGCGTGCTGTGAAGAATTCACCATCATATAGGAGCCTATATAAAGAAGAAGAATCCATTTTAGAGACAAAAAAAGTGACAAATCTTTATTTGGGAAGGGAGTACAGCTGGGCATTATTCTTGTTACAGAGGTGTCACATCAACTGATACAATGATGTACGCTGATGCCAATTACGTCATGCCCTAAAAGGCTTACAAAAATTTTTCATAATAATACTGCCCCTTTGAAATGGGCCTTTTAGTTCATTTTTAGGACACAATTCATTTGAGCAATGGCTGAATGGAATGTTTTGGCAAAAAATTGAAATAGACCCTAACATTCCTGCAAATATCTCAGTTTTGTTAAAATTTGGATTAAACTGCACAAAGAGTAAAAGAGTGGGAACCACAGCGATTTAATAATAGGAGCCCCGGCAGCCCAGCCCAGCAAGGTAAAAGAGCGGGAACCACAGCGGTTTAATAGGAGCCCTGCGACAGTGAAAGAAACTGGAGAAAATTCACAACGTGACATCACAATCACGGATCTGGAGGAAATTGAGCTAAGTATTTAATTAATATACACACACACAAAAAAAATTCAACGATAAGTAAATTGTTAAATAAATAGATTAATAACTATTGTAAAACATAGGTTAAGAGGGGCAGTGAAAGGGAATTTCTGAAAAAGTGAGGTGACTGAGAACAGGAAAGGTACAGTAAATCGGTGAGTAAACAGCCACAAATGTATTTTTTAACAAAAGCTATCTACCTAATTTTAATTTAACTTTAATTAAATAAATAAACAAACAAACAAACTTCACAGGACAGCAGGTCGGTGATTGGTGGGT
Source organism: Pristiophorus japonicus (assembly GCF_044704955.1). NCBI lineage: Eukaryota > Metazoa > Chordata > Chondrichthyes > Pristiophoridae > Pristiophorus > Pristiophorus japonicus. Next base: position 14,025,718 of record NC_091990.1, read on the forward strand.
GAGTTGTACAGTTGAAAAAAATAAGAGCTGGGGAACTATAACTATTATGTTATTAAATATTAACTTAATGAGATAAACTAAATAATTAATATAACTATAAATAATCATTTGATTAAAAATTTTAACTAATTAAATATGCAAATAAATAAAGTCTAGAGCTGGCAGGGCAGCCTATGTGTCGGGAATGTAGTATGTGGGAGTTTGCGGACAGCGAGACCATCCCGGATTCCCACATCTGCAGGAAATGTCTCTGCCTTCAATCACTCCGGCTCAGAGTCATTAAGGTGGAGTGCGAATTAGAGACACTCCGAAACATAAGAGACAGGGAGCAATTTCTGGATAGTTTTATCCAGAGGTTGAAGAGGAGATCCTGCAGACACTGGTCTTATCCAACAGGTACAATGTACTTGCTACCTGTGAGGACAACGAGAAAGGCAGCGGGGAGGACAGTCACAATGTAGACCAAGGCACCATGGCTCAGAAGGCTGTCCAAGGAAGAGATGGGGGGGCGGGGGGGAAAGAGAGTAGAATAGAAATGTGGTTGTGATAGGGGATACTTGCCCTGGAGGCGGTACACTAGATTGATTCCTGGGATGAGAGGGCTGTCTTATGATGAGATTGTGTAGAATAGGCCTATACTCTCTGGAGTTTAGAAGAATGAGAGATGATCTCATTGAAACATACAAGATTCTGAAGGGGATTGACAAGGTCGATGCTGAGAGGTTGTTTCCCCTGGCTGGAGTGTATAGAACAGTCTCAGGATAAGGGGATGGCCATTTAAGACACAGATGAGAAGGAATTTCTTCACTCAGAGGGTTGTGAATCTTCGGAATTCTCTGGCCAAGAGGGCTGTGGATGCTGATTCTCTGAATATATTCAAGGCTGAGATAGATAGATTTTTGGAGTCTAGAGGAATCAAGGGATGTGGAGATCGAGCGGGAAAGTGGAGTTGAGGTTGATGATCAGCCATGATCTTATTGAATGGCGGAGCAGGCTCGTAGGGTCTACTCCTGCTCCTATTTCTTATGTTCTTATGTTCACTATTGATTGCTGATCGTTGATAGGTGAGATCAAATGGGCCAAGAGCCTTCTTCACCTAAATGTACTTCATGACCATGTGATCATGCTTAATGCCAATTCTCTTTGGTAAAAATTGCAAAAACAAGCACACTCCTCAAACAGAGATACTTGAAGGGGATATTTTGCATGGTTCTGCTCATGGCGTGGAGCCTCACTAGCAGTGTGTGCAGGTTGGAAACAAGGGGTTACAAAAGTTACAAGCCCAATCAGCCGACCCCATTCAGTGCCAGCGAGACTCTGCCTGTGGAACCCTTGCCCAGTAAAGGTCAGAGCCTTCTGAAGAGGAGGATGAAAGATTAGAAAACTTGAAAAATGTCATGTTTGATCCTGGGATCAGATTCAACAGTGCTTGGGGATATCTTTTATTTGAGTGAATACATAAGAAAAATATGTAAATACAATATAAATATATATATACCCTTAGAATGTGAAAGCAGAAGATACACACTGAAAAATAAAAGTGCTTTTAATTTTATTCAAAGAAACTCTGATTTTTTAAAGTAAGATTTTCTGCTGGAAACTTGACAAGAATTATTTATTCATTATTCTTATTAAAATTAAGTCAAAGAGGAGTGTTTCCACTTAAATAATACAACCATCATGTAGTCAGATGTGAGATTCACAGACAGAGTACATCCTGCATTGCAATAATACAATTTCTTCTTCAGTAGTTTCAGGCTCTAGTAAGAGAATGCAGGCATCACACTGTTACACTACAATGTACTCATCCACAATAGTCAATCGTGCTTCAGAGTGAAATTCAAACTCAATTTTAGAAAACAACAGTGAATAAATCACTGAAAATGACAGATCTTTGCAAAAGAAAACGAAAGCTTATTTTCAAAAGTAAGTGTCAGAAACTCTTTCAAGATCACTGCATTCAACCATAATCGCCGAGAACTCACACAAGGAGAGAAATGAAGTGTCAAAGTAGAACTTTCTGAATTATAGTTAGACTCATAGCCCTGGATTGAGGGAGGCACATGTAGTGCACAGATACACCTTTCAAAAAGAGATGAATGCAAAATTAATAAAACTGAAATTTAAAAAGACATCACACTAAACTCTGAAACTCATTAAATTTGCTTTAGATCTACAAAATAATGTAATAATTTACATAAGTACATTTTTTAAAAGTCTCAGAAATGACAACACATTCAGCCCATCTATTTGTTCCACTAAAATTCTCCACACCAATCTTTTACTATTCCTCCTTTTCAAATACTTATTACATTTCCTTTTAAATTATGTTACAAGTCTCAAGCCCAATAGCCACTTGAGATACCCAGTGTGAGATAACCCTCTTCCACCTTTGTTCTCCTAGCAACAGTTATGAGTTGTGCCCCTTGTTACTGATTTACCAACCAGCAGTCACAATCATTCACGATTTAGCCTGTCAAAACTTTTTTAGAACTTTGAAACCCTCTATCAGATCCCCGTTAACTATCTCTGTTCCAGTTAAAAAGCTCCAATTTTTAAAACCTTTCTCTTTAACTATAACCTCTCATTCATCATATCATTCTAGTGAATCTTTTCTGCACAGGGTGCAGAGAACTGCAAGCAATATTCCAATGGTGGTCTTACCACCATCTTGTACAAATTCAACATCACTTTCTTGCTTTTATGTTTAATATCGCTATATATAAAACCCCAAATCCCACTTATCATTTTAATGGCTTTTTCAATCTGCACGCCCATTTTATGTATCTGTACCCTCAGTTCTCACATTTACCGCATGCTTCCTTTCACTGTGCTTTTCCCAAAATATACCATTTTTATTTCTCTGCATTGAACTGCATCAGAGAAATTTAGGTATCCTAGTACAAGAAAAACAGAGAGCTAGCATGCAGGTACAGCAAGTAATTAGGAAGGCAAATGGCATGTTGGCTTTTATTGCTAGAGGGTTGGAGTCCAAGAGTAAGGACGTCCTTCTACGATTGTACAGGCCCTTAGTGAGACCACACCTGGACTGCTGTGAACAGTTTTGGTCTCCTTATCGAAGCAAGGATATACTTGCCTTGGAGGCGGTGCAAAAAAGGTTCACTGGATTGATTCCAGAGATGAGATGGTTGTCCTATGAAGAGAGATTGAGTAGGTTGGGCCTATACTCTTTGGAGTTTGGAAGAATGAGAGGTGGTCTCATTGAAACATATAAAATTCTGAGGGGGAATGACAAGATAGATGCTGAGAGATTGTTTCCCCTATCTGGAGAATCTGGAACTAGGGGTCACAGTCTCAGGTCTTTTAAGACTGAGATAAGGAGGAATTTCTTCACTCAGAGGGTTGCAAATCTTTGGAATTCTCTGCCCCAAAGAGCTGTGGATGCTCAGCCATTGAGATAGATAGATTTTTGGACTCTAGAGGAATCAAATATATGGGGATCGGGCAGGAAAGTGGAGTTGAGGTCGAAGATCAGCCATGGGGAGTAGGCTCGAGGGGCTGTATGGGCTACTGCTGTTCCTAATTCTTATGTTCTTATGCCACCTATCTGCCCATTCTGCGGTCCTATGTTGCCTTCAGTCTCCAGCGCTCTTCCTCACATTTTATCATGCTCCCTAATTTGGTATCATTAGCAAACTTGAATATAATTCCTTTTACGCCGATGTTCAAATTATTGATATAAATGGAAAGCAAGAAGTTGCAGCAGAGATCCCACCCTCTGCCAAATCAATCATTTACCCCTACTCTCTGCTTTCTATCTCCAATCTATCTCTCTATCTAGGCAATGACATGCCATTTAATATCATGTGCCTTAATCTTTACGACAAATCTCTTAAAGGGCACCTTGTCGAGCACCTTCCGAAAATTCACATCCTAGGGGGACCGGAACCAATGTCCTAGGGGGAGTGTTTGCTAGTGCTGTTGGGGAGGATTTAAACTAATATGGCAGGGAGATGGGAATCAATGCAGGGAGACAGAGGGAAACAAAAAGGAGGCAAAAGCAAAAGACAGAAAGGAGATGAGGAAAAGTGGAGGGCGGAGAAACCCAAGGCAAAGAACAAAAAGGGCCACTGTACAGCAAAATTCTAAAAGGACAAAGGGTGTTAAAAAAACAAGCCTGAAGGCTTTGTGTCTTAATGCAAGGAGTATCCGCAATAAGGTGGATGAATTAATTGTGCAAATAGATGTTAATAAATATGATGTGATTGGGATTACGGAGACGTGGCTCCAGTATGATCAGGGCTGGGAACTCAACATTCAGGGGTATTCAACATTCAGGAAGGATAGAATAAAAGGAAAAGGAGGTGGGGTAGCATTGTTGGTTAAAGAGGAGATTAATGCAATAGTTAGGAAAGACATTAGCTTGGATGATGTGGAATCTATATGGGTAGAGCTGCAGAACACCAAAGGGCAAAAAACGTTAGTGGGAGTTGTGTACAGACCTCCAAACAGTAATAGGGATGTTGGGGAGGGCATCAAACAGGAAATTAGGGGTGCATGCAATAAAGGTGTAGCAGTTATAATGGGTGACTTTTTAATATGCACATAGATTGGGCTAGCCAAACTGGAAGCAATACGGTGGAGGAGGATTTCCTGGAGTGCATAAGGGATGGTTTTCTAGACCAATATGTCGAGGAACCAACTAGGGGGGAGGCCATCTTAGACTGGGTGTTGTGTAATGAGAGAGGATTAATTAGCAATCTCATTGTGCGAGGCCCCTTGGGGAAGAGTGACCATAATATGGTGGAATTCTGCATTAGGATGGAGAATGAAACAGTAAATTCAGAGACCATGGTCCAGAACTTAAAGAAGGGTAACTTTGAAGGTATGAGGCGTGAATTGGCTAGGATAGATTGGCGAATGATACTTAGGGGGTTGACTGTGGATGGGCAATGGCAGACATTTAGAGACCGCATGGATGAATTACAACAATTGTACATTCCTGTCTGGCGTAAAAATAAAAAAGGGAAGGTGGCTCAACCGTGGCTATCTAGGGAAATCAGGGATAGTATTAAAGCCAAGGAAGTGGCATACAAATTGGCCAGAAATAGCAGCGAACATGGGGACTGGGAGAAATTTAGAACTCAGCAGAGGAGGACAAAGGGTTTGATTAGGGCAGGGAAAATGGAGTACGAGAAGAAGCTTGCAGGGAACATTAAGGTGGATTGCAAAAGTTTCTATAGGTATGTAAAGAGAAAAAGGTTAGTAAAGACAAACGTAGGTCCCCTGCAGTCAGAATCAGGGGAAGTCATAACAGGGAACAAAGAAATGGCAGACCAATTGAACAAGTACTTTGGTTCGGTATTCACTAAGGAGGATACAAACAACCTTCCAGATATAAAAGGGGTCAGAGGGTCTAGTAAGGAGGGGGAACTGAGGGAAATCTTTATTAGTCGGGAAATTGTGTTGGGGAAATTGATGGGATTGAAGGCCGATAAATCCCCAGGGCCTGATGGACTGCATCCCAGAGTACTTAAGGAGGTGGCCTTGGAAATAGCGGATGCATTGACAGTCATTTTCCAACATTCAATTGACTCTGGATCAGTTCCTATGGAGTGGAGGGTAGCCAATGTAACCCCACTTTTTAAAAAAGGAGGGAGAGAGAAAACAGGGAATTATAGACCGGTCAGCCTGACATCGGTAGTGGGTAAAATGATGGAATCAATTATTAAGGATGTCATAGCAGTGCATCTGGAAAATGGTGACATGATAGGTCCAAGTCAGCATGGATTTGTGAAAGGGAAATTATGCTTGACAAATCTTCTGGAATTTTTTGAGGATGTTTCCAGTAAAGTGGACAAAGGAGAACCAGTTGATGTGGTATATTTGGACTTTCAGAAGGCTTTCGACAAGGTCCCACACAAGAGATTAATGTGCAAAGTTAAAGCACATGGGATTGGTGGTAGTGTTCTGACATGGATTGAGAACTGGTTGTCAGACAGGAAGCAAAGAGTAGGAGTAAATGGGGACTTTTCAGAATGGCAGGCAGTGACTAGTGGGGTACCGCAAGGTTCTGTGCTGGGGCCCCAGCTGTTTACACTGTACATTAATGATTTAGACGAGGGGATTAAATGTAGTATCTCCAAATTTGCGGATGACACTAAGTTGGGTGGCAGTGTGAGCTGCGAGGAGGATGCTATTAGGCTGCAGAGTGACTTGGATAGGTTAGGTGAGTGGGCAAATGCATGGCAGATGAAGTATAATGTGGATAAATGTGAGGTTATCCACTTTGGTGGTAAAAACAGAGAGACAGACTATTATCTGAATGGTGACAGATTAGGAAAAGGGAAGGTGCAACGAGACCTGGGTGTCATGGTACATCAGTCATTGAAGGTTAGCATGCAGGTACAGCAGGCGGTTAAGAAAGCAAATGGTATGTTGGCCTTCATAGCGAGGGGATTTGAATACAGGGGCAGGGAGCTGTTGCTACAGTTGTACAGGGCCTTGGTGAGGCCACACCTGGAGTATTGTGTACAGTTTTGGTCTCCTAACTTGAGGAAGGACATTCTTGCTATTGAGGGAGTGCAGCGAAGATTCACCAGACTGATTCCCGGGATGGCGGGACTGACCTATCAAGAAAGACTGGATCAACTGGGCTTGTATTCACTGGAGTTCAGAAGAATGAGAGGGGACCTCATAGAAACGTTTAAAATTCTGACGGGTTTAGACAGGTTAGATGCAGAAAGAATGTTCCCAATGTTGGGGAAGTCCAGAACCAGGGGTCACAGTCTGAGGATAAGGGGTAAGCCATTTAGGACCGAGATGAGGAGAAACTTCTTCACCCAGAGAGTGGTGAACCTGTGGAATTCTCTACCACAGAAAGTAGTTGAGGCCAATTCACTAAATATATTCAAAAGGGAGTTAGATGAAGTCCTTACTACTCGGGGGAATCAAGGGTTATGGCGAGAAAGCAGGAAGGGGGTACTGAAGTTTCATGTTCAGCCATGAACTCATTGAATGGCTAGAAGGGCTGAATGGTCTGCTCCTGCACCTATTTTCTATGTTTCTATGTTTCTATTCCCTCGGATTTAAAGAAAAACAATTAGTCAAGTATGTGCTGCCTTTTCCAAATCTTTGCCGACTCCCGGATTAACTCGTTCTATTCTACATATTTCTTAATTTCGTCCCATACACCGGGCTATAGAAGCTTACCCACAACCCGGTTAAGTCTAACTTATTTCTTACTCTCTCTAAAAAGTGTAACATTTATCCTTTGGCACAATTCCCATTTTCAAAGATTGGTTAGAGCTGTTGCAACCTCTGCCCCAGTCTCGCTCAGTGAACTGAGATGAATACCATCTGGGTCTGGTAATTTTTCCACTTTTAGTCCCATTAACTTTTTAAAATAATTATCTCCATTGGTAGTTGTTCTACAGCTTCTTGGTACTTGATAAATCACAGATCACCTTCCTCTAATGCAAAATATTGAGCATCACTGCTACTCTCCTTAGTGGTTCAACCCCTCCTTTGATTATTGTTTTTATTATTGTAACTTTATAAAAGGCATTACTATGTTGACAACCATTACCTTTCCATACCCATTGTCTGAATCTCCGTTTTTGCTTCCTTTCTACACATTTTATATTTAGACGTCTTCTGTAGTATTCCCCTATAATTATCACAAGCTTCTTTTAAAAAATATTATTTTCTCTAACTTTTCTATTTATCCTTGAATAAATCCAGCCTTTGATGCATTCTCCTTTACTTCTTGTTTGATTTAACCTGCACTTGTAATCGTTAGGTATTTAAATATCTCTCACTACTGGTCCATTCTTTGATCTGCCATTTCTGACAACTAATTCATCTGGGTTAGATCTGCTTTGATTCCACTGAATTAGTAACTTTCCAGTATAACACCTTTTCTTCGACTTTTCTTTTTCATGTGTTTCTAATGTGAATCTAATTAGGTTCTCGTCACTATGTCCCAAGTGCCTTCAGGTGACTTACCTGTCCTGATTCATTGACCAAAATCAGATCTAGCACTGCATCCTTTCTCTTTGGAATTGCAACATACCGACGAAGGAAACAGCCTGAATGAATTCAAAGAACCCTTCCCCATTCTGACCATATGCTTCCTCCAGCTGAATCAGATCATGGAAAACTTCAGCATCAGTTCAATTCAGAGCTGAGCTATAAGTTCCACATCCATCACCAAGACTGCTTATTTCCATCGCTGAAACATTGCCCGTCTCTGCATTACCTCATCTACACCATGCCAAAATTCCTATCCATACACTTGTCTTCCCCCTAGGTTAAATTTCTCCAACATCTTCAGACTCATCTTCCATTACCTTCAACTTATTCAAAACTTGGCCACCTGTATCCTGTTCCACACTAAATCTTGCTCACTTGTCACCCCGTCTGTTGTGTATGGAGAAAGAGTCAGACTGAACAATGTGAGCTCAAAGTAAAGTGTGACCGTAGTCTTTTATTGCAGGTCTCCAGAGTGCCTCTCCAACCTGTGAAGCCTCCTTAAATACCTGTGCTCCCAAGGGATTATGGGATCCCTTGGGACTCCAGGAGATGAGCCCTACGGTGGCTGTACAGAGTAAATACAAGTTTACATATATAACACTCCACCCCCAAAGTCAATAGTGTAACTATTTACAATGTGAGTCGATCTGGGGCCCTTCTTGCCCTGGTTGATTGTCTCAGTGTGAAAGCTGGTGTTGTTGAATCATTTGTTGGGCCCTCGATTGGCTGCTGTGCAGCTGGCCTTGTTGGGCTGCCTGGTGTGTTGGGCCCTGAAGGGCTGCCGTGGATGATGGGTTCTGCTTCATGGTCAACCATGGTGCTGTTTGCCACTGGTGTGTATGTTGGGGGATCAAAAAAGATAGGGTCCAAGGTGGGTTGCTCAGGATAGTCTGCGAGTCTGAGTTTGATTTGGTCCAAGTGTTTCCAGTGAATGAGTCCATTTGAAAGTTTGACCCGAAACACCCTGTGCTCCCCTCTTTGCCCATGACAGTACCAGGAAGCCACTTGGGACCTTGTCCACAATTTAATACAAATACAGGATCATTAATTTCAATCTCGCGTGACACATTTGCGCTATCATGGTATGCACTTTGTTGAAGCCGCCTGCTCTCTACCTGTTCATGTAGATCAGGGTGAACTAACGAGAGCCTTGTCTTAAGTGCTCTTTTCATGAGTTCAGCAGGTGGGATCCCAGTGAGTGAGTGGGGTCTCGTGCGGTAGCTAAGCAGGACTCGGGATAGGTGAGTCTGCAGTGAGCCTTCAGTTACCATCTTCAAGCCTTGCTTGATGGTTTGCACTGCTCTCTCTGCCTGACCATTGGTCGCTGGTTTAAACGGGGCATATGTGACATGTTTGATCCCGTTACGGAACTCAGCACTGGTAAAACATGGCCCGTTGTCGCTCACCAGGACATCGGGTAAGCCGTGAGTGGCAAACATGGCCCGCAGGCATTCAGTAGTGGCAGCGGATGTGCTAGCCGACATTATCTCACATTCAATACACAACCACAAGGAACATTTTACCCAAGAACAGGCCTGCATAGTCTACATGTACTCTAGATAACGGTTTGGAGGGCCAAGACCATAAACTTAGCGGTGCCTCCCTGGATACATTGCTTAACTGCGAGCATGTATTACATCTGTGAACGCAGGACTCTAAGTCCGCATCGATAGCGGGCCACCACACGTGGGATCTGGCTATCGCTTTCATCAGTACGATGCCTGGGTGGGTACTGTGGAGGTCATTGATGAAGGTGTCTCTGCCCTTCTTGGGGACCACTACTTGATTGCCCCACAGAAGGCAGTCTGCCTGTATAGACATTTCATCTTTGTGCCGCTGGAACGGCTTTATCTCTTCCTGCATTTCCACTGGGACACTGGACCAGCTCCCGTGAAGCATACATCTTTTGACTAGAGATAATAAGGGGTCCTGGCTTGTCCAGGTTTTGATCGGCCAGGCAGTGACGGGTGATTGCTCACTCTCAAATGCTTCCATAACCGTGGCTACATCTGCGGGCCATTTCCACCCCCGTGGTAGGCAATGGCAGCCTACTGAGAGCATCGGTGCAGTTTTCTGTGCCTGGCCTGTGGTGGATGGCGTAGTTGCATGCGGACAATGTTGGCGCCCATCTCTGGATGCGGGCCAATGTGTTGATATTTATCCCTTTACTTTCGGAAAACAGGGATATAAGTGGCTTATGGTCAGTTTCCAATTTGAATTTTAGGCCAAACAGGTATTGATGCATTTTCTTTACCCCATAGGCACATGCTAACGCTTCTTTTTCAATCATGCTGTAGGCTCTCTCAGCCTTAGACAGACTCCTGGATGCATAAGCAACCGGTTGCAGTTTCCTGAAATCATTAGCTTGTTGCAATACACACCTGACGCCATATGACGACGCATCACATGCTAGTACCAAATGCTTACATGGATCATACAACACAAGCAATTTGTTTGAGCATAACAATTTTCTAGGTTTTACAAAGGCATTTTCTTGGCTTTTGTCCCAAACCCATTCACCCCCTTTTCGTAGCCAGACATGTAGTGGTTCTAGCAGAGTGCTGAGACCCAGTAAGAAGTTACCAAAGTAATTCAAGAGTCCCAGAAACAACCGCAGCTCCGTCACGGTTCTGTGGCCTCGGTGCGTTCTCGAATGCCTCAGTCTTCGCGTTAGTGGGCCTGATGCCATCCGCCTCAATCCTCCTTCCCAAGAACTCCACGTCAGGCGCCAGAAAAATGCACTTCAAGCGTTTTAACCTGAGCCCCACGCGGTTGAGTCGACGAAGAATCTCCTCCAGGTTCTGCAGATGTTCGACTGCGTTCCGACCTGTGACTAAGATGTCGTCTTGGAAGACCACGGTGTGTGGGACCGACTTCAGTAAGCTTTCCATGTTTCTCTGGAATATCGGCGCCGCTGATCGGATTCCAAATGGGCATCTGTTATAAACAAAAAGACCTTTGTGCGTGTTGATTCAGGTGAGGGCCTTCGATGATTCCTCCAGCTCCTGCGTCATGTAGGCTGAAGTCAGATCCAGCTTCGTGAATGTCTTTCCTCCCACCAGCGTTGCAAAGAGGCTTTTGGTAGTGGGTATTGGTCCTGAAGGGAGAAACAATTGATACTTATTTTGTAATCGCCACAGATTCTGACGGTGCCGTCTACCTTGAGGACTGGGACAACAGGACTAGCCCACTCGCTGAAATCGATCGGTGAAATGATGCCCTCTCTTTGCAGCCGGTCTAGCCGGTTATCTACCCTTTCTCTCATCATGTACGGTACTGCTCTTGCCTTGTGATGGATGGGTCGCGCCCCTGGAATTCGGTGGATCTGCACTCTTGCTCCTTGGAATTTCCCAATGCCTGGTTCGAACAGCGAAGGAAATTTGTTTAAGACCTGGGCACATGAAGTGTCATCAGCGGGCGATTGCGCTCGAACATCATCCCAGTTCCAGCGTATCTTTCCCAGCCAGCTCCTGCCGAGCAGCTTGGGACCATCGCCCGGTACCACCCAGAGTGGTAGCTTGTGCACCGTTCCATCGCAGGAGACCTTTACGGTAGCACTGCCGATTACAGGAATCAGTTCTTTCTTGTAAGTTCTTAGTTTCGTGCGAACGGGAGTTAAGACTGGCCTTGAGGCCTTGTTGCACCACAACCTTTCAAAAATCTTTTTGCCCATGATGGACTGGCTCGCGCCCGTGTCCAGCTTCATTGACACCGGGAGTCCATTTAGTTCAACATTCAGCATTTTCGGGGGACAATTCGTGGTGAATGTGTGCACCCCATGTACCTCTGCCTCCTCGATCTGAGACTCTGGTTCGTCGTGATCCTCCGTGGATCTGTCCTCCTCTGCAACATGGTGGTTTTCAGGTTTAACAGGCTTTGCACCTCACCTGCACACTCGTTGGAGGTGTCCCAATGTTCCACAGCCCTTGCAAACGTACTCTTTGAATCGCATGAATGGAAATGATGATCACCCCCGCAGCGCCAACAAGGTGTTAATGGCCTTGCATTCATCACCCTTGATGGTGGATTCGGAGTCATCTACGGACGTGCAGCTGCAGGTATGTGTGACCTGCCCTGTACGTTATGATTCGAAAACAACATCACTTTGTTCACAGTACTTGTAGCAGCACTTGTGCGCTGAGAGATTTGCTTCGTATTGTCACTGGTGGCAATGAATGCCTGGGCTATCGCTATGGCATTACTCAAGGTTGGGGTCTCTACAGTCAAAAGTTTGCGAAGTATGGTTTCATGGCCAATGCCAAGTACGAAAAAGTCTCTGAGCATGTGCTCCAAATTCGCAATGTCCTGCAAGGCATCTTAGCTCGGCGACATAAATCGCCACTTCCTGGCCTTCAGACCTTTTGTACATGTAGAACCGGTACCTCGCCATCAGAATGCTTTCCTTCGGGTTCAAATGCTCTCGGACCAGTGTGCACAAATTGTCGTACAATTGCTCCATGGATCTCGCTGGAGTGAGCAGATTCTTCATGAGGCCATACGTTGGTGCCCCACAGATGGTGAGGAGGATCGCCCTTCATTTGGCAGCGCTCTCTTCCCCATCTAGCTCGTTGGCCAAAAAGTATTGGTCGAGTTGCTCCACAAAATCATCTCCCTCCAAAAATTTCTCCAGGATGCCCACTGTTCTTTGCATCTTTGGGTTCGCTATCTGTATCTCGTCGCCAGTTGTTGTGTATGGAGAAAGAGTCAGACTGAACACTGTGAGCTCAAAGTAAAGTGTGACCGTAGTCTTTTATTGCAGGTCTCCAGAGTGCCTCCTTAAATACCTGTGCTCCCAAGGGATTATGGGATCCCATATATAACACCGAACTCATTTGTCTCCCCTGGCTTCCTTTCAATGCATTAACATTGAAATCCTCTTCCTCAAATCATCAGACTCCAACTTTATGGAACTTCATGGACTGAGCAGAATGGACTCTGTGAAACTGTCCGAAGGGACAGTTTACAAACTTATGTTGTTCCTTCCATTCAAAGGGGATATGGTGGAAGTCAGGAAGGATTGCAGGTGATTGGAGTCCACTGGAGCACCAATGGATTTCCCTCCTTTTCCTGTATTTTAATTTGAAGAACAGAAAGAAAGAGTGCATTTACATAATGCTTTTCACAACCTTAGGACACCCAAAAGCTCTTTCTGGCCAATTAAGTACTTTTTAACCTCTAGTTTCTGATGTAATGTGGGAAACACAGCAGCCAATTTGCACACAACAAGCTCCCACAAATAGCAATGCGTAATGACCTGATAATCGGTTTGTGATGTTGGTTGAGGGATAAATATTGACCAGGAGAACTCCCCTGCTCTTCTTCACAATAGCGGCATAGGATCTTATTTTTTTCCATAGATTAGTTAACACCGCCGAATTTCTATCTTTTACCTTTGAGCATTTCATTCTTTTCTCCAGAAACTAATGTTGCTTTTTGTAGTTGGAGAATTGTGTCTCTCTGGTCACCAGATAACTGGTACTGAGGTGGCTGTAGGAGAATGGCAAATTGAGGGATAAGGGAGTGAAATTCATAACTTTAACGAATAAATAAGGGACAATAGGTAATTACCTAACACTGTGTGATCAGAAATTGTTCGTTTCAGAACTGGTCATTAATTACACAGGAGAAGCAGGCATTCTGCCCTTTTCTGTGAAAGGAAATACTTCGCCATTCTAAAGTAAAAATGTTTAAAAATGTGCAGACACTAAGGCCGGAATCTTACCAGCTCTGCGAATGTGGGTTTGGAGGCAGGAACATTGTCAAAATGGCCATGATTGACAGCGAGGCGTTACCCTGCTCTGAACCCACCTCCTTGTCAGTTTCCAAAAGTGCTGAGTCTGGCTGCGGTTCACAGACCTGACACCAAGCGGTAGGCCAGCCAACTAACATCATCAAGAGGTACTTTAAAGGTATTTTAAAAGAATTTTACCAGGGACTTAACCATTTTTCCCAAGTTTTTCAGGAGCTTCCAGTCGCTCGGGCTTCACACCAGGTAAGTGTCGAGTTCTCAATGACTCTCCCTCCATTCCTTTGACTAGTTGACAGTTGCAGAAGTGGTATAAAGGCTACCACTTCACAGCTGTTCACTTTACAATGTCATAAGCTGAAGCCTTCAGGATTTGAAAGACACTTTTGAGCTGTATGTAGTTTGGAAGTATTTGCAGTGAACTCTCCACTGTCACCTTCTTAGAGCAACCTCTTTCACCATTGACAGATACTTCTGTCATCTCAACCTTATCTGCCATCTATTCCAGCAGCATGGTGCCCTTGAAAAAATCTCACCTTGGTCCTCTGAATCCCACCATGATCAGCCCCAACACCAAGATCGCTAAACACACCAGTATCACCAACAACACCACCAATCTTCCCCGCAATCACCTGATGCTGCACAGGACACAGGACATCAGCACCCGACCACATTGCTGCCCGGGATGGCCTCACCACACCACATTTACTTCACTTGACGCTGTATACCCTGGCTGTCACATGATGCACCAAGGTTGGTATCATCCCACACCAGCACCATAAGGCATCCCTGCAATGCCCAAGCCATTCCTTTCACACTCACCATCATTGCAGGGGGTACCCTTATGTCTCACCATTCACTACAACTCACTAAGCCACTTCCAAAGGTTCAGACAAATCTGTCCAAGAATGCAAGTGTTCAAAATAAAGATTTCAATGTTTGCCAACACATTAGCAGAAACTCTACATGAACATTGGCTAAAAGACCCAAGTGCCTACCCTGTGTGTTGTTAGTTGGTATGACTGGACAAAGATAAGGGTGAGGTGTGGCTAGTGAGATGGGGATGTGATAATGTAGACAGAGAGAGAGGGATGGGTGAAGGTGCAAGGTAAGTTGGTGTGAGTAAAGATGTGTAAGGTGGGGAAGGCAGAATGATGGGGATGTGATGAGTGGCACAGCAGGATGAGGTTGAATGTGGCTTTGCAATACTGTTTCGTGATCTACTGAGATCATTGAAAGGTTTGTGCCACTGCAGCCAGCTCCTCCTGTCGGCATCCCTGCTTGTGCCCTCCTGTGCAATGTGCAACCAGACTGCATAGGTGTACTGGGGAGGTCTCTTCCGCCCATTGGAAGGGAAGAGAACCGTCCTGCATGCTGTGATTCCCTCTATAAGCATCTGGAGTGAGTCATAGGAGAGCCTGGGTGAGCTGTGCACCTTTGTGCAGCGCATGTCAGTGTTTTCAGCACCTCAATGCTGTAGAACATGAACAGCATAACTGTCAAAATCAATTTGCGCATGGTCCCATTAAAGAAACCCGGCTGATGACATGTCATCAAATTACGTCATCAGACCGTCTTCCTTCAATTGGCTGGGACCCTCGCAGGGCGGGCTTAACAAGCCCCATCAATGGAACATTCTTCACAGAGAGCTCGATAGAGCCAGATCCCCACCCGTCACAGTTGGCGAGATCGTGGCCTAAGGATGCAATCAACAGGGCTGCCAGAAGTCTAAAATAAAGAGACAGAGAGGATGAGAAAACTGAAGAGGACACAAACAGCAGTGACAGAATGCGATGCTTGACTAAATGGTAAATGAAAATGAAACCGAGTTCAGGTGATGTCAGGATGAGCCAGTGGGAAAAAAAATGAGATCAGAGATTTAGGACACAGTGCTCACCTCAGACCTGTGGGCAATATTATTTTCTTCCCCATTCCCAATGACTTGGTGCACTGCTGGGTAAGTCGAACTAATGACACTCTTTGTGATACTGTGTTGAGGAAGATTATAGTTACACCTGGTCGAGACTGGCATAGCTCGTTAACCCACACGTGTTGCCTCTCCAATGGTCACCATACATTGAAAATTGATTGTTTGTTAGTGGCTAGTTATGTCCCTAGGGAAGATGTACACATCTTGCCTGTTCTGATCCTCGTAGACTAATGTCTCAGCTTTTAAAAAAGAAAACATTTCTCCGGTGCACAAAGGGATTGAGTCTGGTGCTCAGTCCCTATGCAGCCTAGATTCTATTCACATCCTCCTAATAGGAACCAACATATCAGAGCAGCAGGAGACATCGACCTTCTATTAAGGGGATCTGTTAATGGATTATTTCAGCAGAGAATCAGTCTCCCACTTCATCCAATGATGTTATTGATTATTAATTCTCACTGCTTATAAATATAGTTTAAAAATGTAAAAACTCCACAGGAATACCAGCCAAAAAAAATGTAACACTGATTTGTATGTTCTTTTCAATCTGCTCTCCCAAAATCTCCGACTCGTGCTGCGGTACAGCCCAACCGGGAGATGGGGCAACTAAGCCAAGCTCCACACCCGAGCACTTTCCAATGAGATTCACCAATCACGAGCAGGAACCTTGGGGGTAATTTTCCCCACATCACCGTCCCCACCCCCACCTCTCCTAGGCCAAGGGCTTTGAAGCTGACTGTGATGGCTCAACTGTGATTCCAGCTGTGATTGACTAACTGAGCACAGGCTGGGAATCAAAAGTGGAAATTTCAGTTCTCCATGACTAAAACCACAACACTCAGTACATTTAGCTACCGAAATATTGGGTGGGCTGACTCGTAAGTCCTTTGAACCATGAGTCACTGAAAGGGATTAACAACATGCCCACTCTGCTGTAAATTCTGCTGCACAGAAAAAAAAAATCATGTCTTTATTTGTTGGTCACATGTTCCTCTTTTCCAACAGGAGTCACCAGATA
Organism: Pristiophorus japonicus; assembly: GCF_044704955.1. Classification (NCBI taxonomy): domain Eukaryota; kingdom Metazoa; phylum Chordata; class Chondrichthyes; family Pristiophoridae; genus Pristiophorus; species Pristiophorus japonicus. Next base: position 14,042,407 of record NC_091990.1, read on the forward strand.
GGACCAGGAATCTAATTAATTTTTTTTCTCTCCTTAGCCTAGGTGTGCTGAGACCAATGGTAGCCACTCTGTCACTAGTGAATCTTAATTTAAAATGGGAATTAAAGTGATCTGTCGTTTATGGAGCAGGTCTAGTAGTCTTGACACAGTGCCAGCTCTTTTGAATTGTGACCTCACCTGTATGAAATATGAAATAATCAATCACACGCAGGACTAAAATGTAATAAGCTAGAACCTAATAAATCTGGCATTTACCCATTCCATTCGCAGAAATGCTGCTTTCTTGACGTTGCAACAGTCACAATCTCGCATGCTACAACCCATTAGATTATCTGATAAACTGCAGAAATCAGCACTTGCTCACTCTTTAGACAATGTTTCATGAAATGTCCACTTATTTGAACTCAATACAGGTTTAAGAGACCTAATATTAGTTTACTTCCAATTTTCAATCGAGTACCTACACATTTGTGCACGTACTTTTTCTTCCCCAGTTCCTACCACATCCCCATAGGCTTTCAAGTGCTAATAGAAATACTATGACCCTCTCGACTGGTACCCTGCATAAATGGAAGGAATAAATAAATACATTGGACTGATAGATCTCACAATGATCCAGCAATCATAAACTTTCCCAATACGTCTATGTGTTTATTAGAAAATGGGAATACTAAAACAAAATACTGCGGATGCTGGAAATCTGAAATATAAACAAAAAGTGCTGGAAATACTCAGCAGGCTAGGCAGCATCTGTGCAGAGAGATACAGAGTTAATGTTTCAGGTCAATGACCCTTCGACAGAACTGGCCTGACCTGCTGAGTATTTCAAGCATTTTCTATTTTTATATTAGAAAATTGGTTTCATTTTGAAGGCATTGTTAGAGGCAACTATATCTAACAGCATCATTATCCATCAACCTGGGGCCATTAGATGAAATGGCTTTTCTTTTTGTTGTGTACGCTTCTTTGGAATTTCTAGAAACATCTTTTTAAATTTTTTTTAAACCTAGCTCTCTTGAACAGCCAAGAGAAGAATTTATTTATTTACCCCCCCACCCTGTCACTTCTATTGACCATATTCTTTTTTTCTATCCTCTCCTTCTTCCTTCCCTTTATTTTAGTTTCATTTGCGTTTGTTTTTTAGGGTAATAAACCTTTTATGTGTTCCTTCCTCTCTGGGTTCTCCAAGAGAATGGACAAGAAACTTGCTGCCCAGCCTGCACCAATACTCCTCTGAGTCAACTTCTAACCACAACAACTTGCATTTATATAGCGCCTTTAACGTAGTAAAATGTCCCAAGGCACTGCACAGGAGTGTTATCAAACAAAATCTGACACCGAGCCACAAAGAAATGAGGACAGGTGACCAAATGTTTCTCAAAGCTGTAGGTTTTAAAAAGCATCATAAAAGAGCACAGCGAGGTAGAGAGGTGGAAAGGTTTCAGGAGGGAATTCCAGAGCTTAGGGCACAGACAGCTGAAGGTATGGCTACCAATGGTGGAGCAATGAAAATGGGAGATGCGCAAGATTCATTCTTCAGATGTGGACATCGCTGACAAGGCCGGCATTTATTGCCCATTGCTGGATGTCATGAGAAGGTGGTGATACAACTGAGTGGCTTACTAGGCCACTTAAAAGGGCAGTTATGAGTCAACCACTTTGGCGTGGGACATATAGGCCACACCAGATAAGGACATGAGGTTTCCTTCCCTAAAGGCCATGAATAAATCAGTTGGGTTTTTACGACATATCCAATAGCTTCAGGGTCACAGGTTTATATTGGTACCAATTTTTTATTGCCAGTCTTTTTTAAACAGGTATTTTGGTCACTCCTGTATCCCAGGGTTACGATCCAGCTTGGTTGCAGTTTCTCATGAACTGGAAGTAAAGTAAATAACACATTTCAAAAACAACATAGCCAGGAGGGATTTCAAGGCTGTGATCAAATCTTGGGATCCACATGATGGTTATAAACAGCGTGAGCTGCATTCCATGATTTAACAAATCAACCCCTTCAGTTCACTACCAGTTCTGTAATCACTCTCAGATAACCATTATTTTCAATATCAACTATTAATTTAAAGCCAATTCTCTCAATGCCCAGCTGTGCCACAGGTTTTTAGGCCCCACCTCTTCATAAAACTTGTTGCCAACTACCAATTTACCCCAATTGCAGAAGCCTGGACACAGCTGTAGTCATCAGGCAACCACCAATGTACATTTGCCACCAGCAGCTTCACAGAAAAGTCTCAACTCCAGAATATCATTTTGTTAATAAGTAAATCAGTGGTTTCGGGCCCATTTCAATCACCACTACTGGAAAAAATAGACTCATGACATGAAAGGGAACACACACAGTACTATGCAAATGAGCACTAAACCAGTAGTTCATGATGCCGTATTATTTTCACAATGTTAAATTATACTCCGCTGTTCACGTACTGCACTACAACAGATAAGGATGCCGTGTGACTCAATTTCCTCACAAAACTGAGTATTTATTTGCGCACTGATATCATGTGATCCAAGGACCATCTACGATAGGATGGACCTTGAAGCCTTGGCAGATGGAGTATAATGTTGGAAAGTGTGAGGTCATGCACTTTGGCAGAAAAAAATCAGAGCAAGTTATTATTTAAATGGAGAAAGATTGCAAAGTGCCGCAGTACAGCGGGACCTGGGGGTACTTGTGCATGAAACACAAAAGGATAGTATGTAGGTACAGCAAGTGATCAGGAAGGCCAATGGTATCTTGGCCTTTATTGCAAAGGGGATGGAGTATAAAAGCAGGGAAGTCTTGCTACAGCTATAAAAGATTTTAGTGAGGCCTCACCTGGAATAGTGTGTGCAGTTTTGGTTTCCATATTTACGAAAGGATATACTTGCTTTGGAGGCAGTTCAGAGAAGGTTCACTAGGTTGGTTCCAGGGATGAGGGGATTGACTTATGAGGAAACATTGAGTAGATTAGGCCTCTACTCATTGGAGTTCTGAAGAATGAGAGGTGATCTTATCGAAACGTATAAGATTATGAGGGGGCTTGACAAAGTGGATGCAGAGAGAATGTTTCCACTGATGGGAGGGGCATGATCTTAGAATAAGGGGCCGCCCATTTAAAACAGAGATGAGGAAAAATTTCTTCTCTCAGAGGGTTGTAAATCTGTGGAATTCGATGCCTCAGAGAGCTGTGGAAGCTGGCACATTGAATAAATTCAAGACAGAAATGGACAGTTTTTTGAGCGATAAGGGGATAAGGGGTTATGGGGAGCGGGCGGGGAAGTGGAGCTGAGTCCATGATCAGATCAGCCATTATCTTATTGAATGGCGGAGCAGGTTCGAGGGGCCGTATGGCCTACTCCTGTTCCTATTTCTTATGTTCTTATGTTAAGCCTTGTCGATAAAGAGCATTCAAATAAAATTTTTAATTAAAATTTAAAGGAATATGTACTTCACAGTCATTTTTTGTGGAAAACATCCCAGAGAGGCCTATCCCTGTGGTCAGAGCTACTTAAAACAAACATTAGTCAGCAACTTGATGGGTGGTACTAAAAAAGCAATTTTTGTTGTAGCAATGTGTATTCTCATCCAATCAGCCAGCAATCTTCCAAGATCCAACTAAACTTAAATGCTGTACTTCAAGAGAAAATGAATCTTTTTTTTCTTACTTCCCTCACCAATTTTTTCTCCTCCCCTTCTGCTGTTGACGGCATCGATATCCTTAGTGGAATACGGCTCCAAGAGGCACCATGCTAAATCTACATTAAACACTAGTTCAGCCTCAGCTGGAGTATTGCGTCCAATTCTGGGCAACACACTTTAGGAAGATCGTGAAGACTTGAGGTGGTACAGATTTACAGGGATGAGGGATTACGGTTACATGGATAGACTGGACAACCTGGGGTTGTTCTCCTTCGAGCAAAGAAGGTTAAGAGGAGATTTGATTGAAGTGTTTAAAATCATGAATGTTTAGAAATGGTTTCCAGTGGCTGAAGGGTCGATAATGAGAAGGCACAGATTTAAGGTGATTGGCAAATGAACCAGAGGCAACATGAGGAAAAATTTTTTACGCAACGAGTAGTTAGGATTTGGGATGCACTACCTGATAGGGTGGTGGATACAGATTCAATAGTAACCTTCAAAAGGGTATTGGATAAATACTTGGAGAAAATAAAATTGCAGGGATACGGGAAAAGTGCAGGGAAGCGGGACTAACTGATTTGTTTTTCGAAAGAGCTGGTGCAGACTCGATGAGCCGCATGGCCCCTTTCTGTACTATTCTATGATTCTATATCCTGCACCTTGCGCATGTGCCCAATGCTCATATCTGAGCCACATCGAGTGGCATCAGGCTATCGGTGATCCTGCCCTCATCTGGTGTCAGACACACAGGCATTCCCTAGTGGAGCTGCTAATAAGCAAACAGAAGTAGAGAAGAAGACAGGCCGCTTTTCTTCCTCCCTAACCCGGAGGTGATGTGGTGAATGGGAGTGCGCTTACTGCTGCCAATGAACTCAGGACACTGAACTTCTTAATAAAAAGTATATCCAGAGCCAACAACAGACTCGACGAGAGCCAAATCTCTACATATTTGAATGAACAAGTTTCCTCTAAACAACATTCTCACTTGCCTCCTCTATCACCATGATGTGTTTCTGACTTCATTTAGTATAATTGAATCTTAAAGCACCGATGGAGGCCATTCGGCCCATCATGCCTGCACCGGCTCTTTGGAAGAGTTATTCAATTAGTCCCACTTGCAAGTAATATACAAGCCTTCTGGAATGGATGACATTCAGAAGTCACGACATCGTCATTATTCACTTCAGACCCAATAAACGTGTTAGCAATCCGTGACCCACACATAATGCCCCATCTATGGCGGCGGGGGTGGGGGGTAATGGATAAGAGACTTTGGCTGAGGGAGGTAACACTTGCGCTGGGGTACAGGACTTCGGCTGGGTGAGGATTGCACTAGCGCTGGGGTAAGGGACTTTGGCTGGAGGAGGCAGCACTTGCGCTGGGGTAAAAGACTTTGGCTGGGGGAGGGATGCACTTGCGCGGGGGTAAGGGACTTCGGCTGGAACTTGGTGGCTTTTGCTGGATTGTTGGAGATCTGTCCTCTCTGGCTTCTGAAGTCAGAATGGATCGAATCACAATTTACAAAGTTAGTCAGAACTTGGGCTGGGCGGTTCCAGTTACACATTCCAGAGAAACTTGGCTTATCCTCCAAGGGGACGAATCTGCAATAGGTCATGTGATAATGGAGAATCAATCAGAGACAATGCAGCCATTTTAGAAGTACAAAAAAGTGCATCCAAAATGTCATCCCTCCCTCACCGGTTCATTCTCCACCCTGGATATTTTGTCTACTATATTTTGTTTCCTACATTACAAAACAGTAACTATACTCCCAAAGTACTTCATTGGCTGTAAAGCGTTTTGAGACGCCTGGTCATCGTGAAAGACGCTATATAAATATACGAGAGAAAAGAAATACTATATCGTCAAAACCTTCAGGTTCTATTGCTTTTATCACTCTTCACCCTTATCACGCCATCTCTACCACATTCAGCTGCTTTCTGGCAAGCTGAAAGAAAAATAGGCCTTATATTCATGAAATAAACTGCACACTGCTTATTGTGAAAAAAAATTTAAAATAGGTACAAATAAGAAACATAAGAAATAGGAGCAGGAGTAGGCCATTTGGGAATGGGTGACCGTTAGGAAGAGCAGTGGAAGGAAGGTAGTGCAGAGGTCCCCCCTGTGGGCATCTCCCTCCAAAACAGATATATCACCTTGAGTATTGTTGGGGGAGATGACTGATCAGGGGAAGGCGGCAACAGCAACGAAGTCCATGGCACCAGGGGTGGCTCTGCTGCACAGGAGGGCAGGAAAAAGAGTGGGAGAGCTATAGTGATAGGGGATTCTATTGCAAGGGGAATAGATAGGTGTTTCTGCGGCCGCATACGAGACTCCAGGATGGTATGTTGCCTCCCTGGTGCAAGGGTCAAGGATGTCTCGGAGCGGCTGCAGTGCATTCTGGAGGGGGAGGGTGAACAGCCAGCTGTCATGGTACATGTAGGTACCAACGATATAGGTAAAAAATGGGATGAGGTCCTCCAAGCTGAGTTTAGGGAGCTAGGAGTTAAATTAAAAAGTAGGACCTCAAAAAGGTAGTAATCTCAGGATTGCTACCAGTGCCACGTGCTAGTCAGAGTAGGAATGGCAGGACAGCCAAGATGAATACATGGCTTGAGGAGTGGTGCAGGAGGGAGGGATTCAAATTCCTGGGACATTGGAACCAGTTCTGGGGGAGGTGGGACCAGTACAAACCAGACAGTCTGCACCTGGGCTGGACTGGAACCAATGTCCTAAGGGGAGTGTTTGCTAGTGCTGTTGGGAAGGGGTTAAACTAATACGGCAGGGGGATGGGAACCTATGCAGGGAGACAGAGGGAAGTAAAATAAGGGCAGAAGCAAAAGATAGAAAGATGAAAAGTAAAAGTGGAGGGCAGATGGTTTCCCTGGGAGGGAGCTGCCAGTAACGTGTGCAAAAATCAAAAAGAGCCACATTACAGCAAAATTCTAAAGGGACAAAGTGTGTTAAAAAGACAAGCCTGAAGGCTCTGTGCCTCAATGCGAAGAGTATTCGTAATAAGGTGGATCAATTAACTGCGCAGGCAGCAATTAACGAATATGATATAATTGGGAGTATGGAGATATGGCTCCAGGGTAATCAAGGCTGGAAACTCAACATCCAGGAGTATTCAACATTCAGGAAGGATAGACAGAAAGGAAAAGGAGGTGGGGTAGCGTTGCTGGTTAAAGAGGAAATTAACGCAATAGTAAGGAAGGCCATTAGCTTGGATGATGTGGAATCTGTATGGGTAGAGCTGCGGAATACCAAAGAGCAGAAAACACTAGTGGGAGTTGTGTACAGACCACCAAACAGTAGTAGTGAGGTTGGGGACAGCATCAAAAAAGAAATTGGGGATGCGTGCAATAAAGGTACAGCAGTTATCATGGGCCATTTTAATCTACATATAGATTGGGCTAAACAAACTGATAGCAATACGGTGGAGGAGGATTTCCTGGAGTATATTAGGGATGGTTTTTTGGAACAATATGTCGAGGAACCAACCTGGGAGCTGGCCATCCTAGACTGGGTGATGTGTAATGAGAAAGGACTAATTAGCAATCTTGTTGTGCAAGGCCCCTTGGGGAAGAGTGACCATAATATGGAGAGTGACACGGTTAATTCAAAGACTAGGGTCCTGAATTTAAGGAAAGGTAACTTCCATGGTATGAGACATCAATTGGCTATAATAGACTGGTGAATTATACTTAAAGGGTTGATGGTGGATAGGCAATGGCAAACATTTAAAGATCACATGGATGAACTTCAACAATTGTATATCCCTGTCTGGAGTAAAAACAAAACAGGGAAGGTGGCTCAACCGCGGCTAACAAGGGAAATTAGGGATAGTGTTAAATCCAAGGAAGAGGCATATAAATTGGCCAGAAAAAGCAGCAAACCTGAGTACTGGGATAAATTTAGAATTCAGCAGAGGGGGACAAAGGGTTTAATTAGGAGGTGGAAAATAGAGTATGAGAGGAAACTTGCTGGGAACATAAAAACTGACTGCAAAAGCTTCTACAGATATGTGAAGAGAAAAAGATTAGTGAAGACAAACGTAGGTCCCTTGCAGTCAGAATCAGGTGAATTTGTAACGGGGAACAAAGAAATGGCAGACCAATTGAGCAAATAATTTGGTTCGGTCTTCACGAAGGAAGACACATATAACCTTCCGGAAATACTAGGGGACAGAGGGTCGAGCAAGAAGGAGAAACTGAAGGAAATCCTTATTAGTCAGGAAATTGTGTTAGGGAAATTGATGGGATTTAGGCCGCTAAATCTCCAGGGCCTGATAGTCTGCATCCCGGAATACTTCAGGAAATAGATGCATTGGTGATCATTTTCCAACAGTCTATCAACTCTGGATCAGTTCCTATGGACTGGAGGGTAGCTAATGTAACACCACTTTTTTTTTTAAAAAGGAGGGGGGAAGAGAAAACAGGGAATTATAGACCGGTTAGTCTGACATCAGTAGTGGGGAAAATGTTGGAATCAATTATTAAAGATGAAATAGCAGCACATTTGGAAAGCAGTGACTGGATCAGTCCAAGTCAGCATGGATTTATGAAAGGGAAATCATGCTTGACAAATCTTCTAGAATTTTTTGAGGATGTAACTAGTAGAGTGGACAAGGGAGAACCAGTGGATGTGGTGTATTTGGACTTTCAAAAGACTTTTGACAAGGTCCCACACAAAAGATTAAAATTAAAGCATATGGTATTGGGCGTAATGTTCGAGGGGCAGGCTCGAGGGGCTAGATGGCCTACTCCTGTTCCTAATTCTTGTGTTCTTAATGTATTGATGTGGATAGAGAACTGGTTGGCAGACAGGATGCAGAGAGGAGGGATAAATGGGTCCCTCTCAGAATGGCAGGCAGTGACTAGTGGGGTGCGGTATGGCTCAGTGCTGGGACCCCAGCTATTTACAGAATACATCAATGATTTAGATGAAGGAATTGAGTGTAATATCTCCAAGTTTGCAGATGACACTAAGCTGGGTGGCGGTGTGAGCTGTGAGGAGGATGCTAAGAGGCTGCAGGGTGACTTGGACAGGTTAGGTGAGTGGGCAAATGCATGACAGATGCAGTATAATGTGGATAAATATGAGGTTATCCACTTTGGTGGCAAAAACATGAAGGCAGAATATTATCTGAATGGCAGCAGATTAGGAAAAGGGGAGGTGCAACGAGACCTGGGTGTCATGGTACATCAGTCATTGAAAGTTGGCATGCAGGTACAGCAGGCGGTGAAGAAGGCAAATGGTATGTTGGCCTTCATAGCTAGGGGATTTGAGTATAGCAGCAGGGAGGTCTTAATGCAGTTGTAAAGGGCCTTGGTGAGGCCTCACCTGGAATATTGTGTTCAGTTTTGGTCTCCTAATCTGAGGAAGGACGTTCTTGCAGCGAAGGTTCACCAGACTGATTCCCGGGATGACGGGACTGACATATGAGAAGAGACTGGATCGACTGGGCCTGTATTCACTGGAGTTTAGAAGAATGAGAGGGGATCTCATAAAAACATATAAAATTCTGATGGGACTGGACGGGTTATAAGAACATAAGAATTAGGAACAGGAGTAGGCCATCTAGCCCCTCGAGCCTGCTCCGCCATTCAATAAGATCATGGCTGATCTGGTCGTGGACTCAGCTCCACTTACCCACCCTCTCCCCGTAACCCTTAATTCCCTTATTGGTTAAAAATCTATCTATCTTTGACTTGAAAACATTCAATGAGCTAGCCTCAACTGCTTAGATGCAGGAAGAATGTTCCCGATGTTGGGGAAGTCCAGAACCAGGGGTCACAGTCTAAGGATAAGGGGTAAGCCATTTAGGACCGAGATGAGGAGAAACTTCTTCACTCAGAGAGTTGTTAACCTCTGGAATTCTCTACCGCAGAGAGTTGTTGATGCCAGTTCATTAGATATATTCAAGAGGTAGTTAGATATGACCCTGACGGTTAAAGGGATCAAGGGGTATGGAGAGAAAGCAGGAAAGAGGTATGGAGGTGAATGATCAGCCATGATCTTACTGAATGGTGGTGCAGGCTCGAAGGGCCGAATGGCCTACTCCTGCACCTATTTTCTATGTTTCTATGTTTGGCCCCTCGAGCCTGCTCCACCATTCAATAAGATCATGGCTGATCTTATATAAATATCAGTGATTTGCAGTAATAATTTAATCTTTGTGGGTTCTTCTGGTGTTCATTAACTGATTGAGCTCTGCTCTAGTGGTGCATAACCTCATTAGAACCCCTCAATCTAATTGCTGACTCACTATTCACTACCAGGAACCTATTGTCCTGTAGAACCCACCAATGGGGAGTTCATGAGCAAATGTTATATTAACTGTGCTTTATTTTACCAATTACCTAGCTAAACAAAAATGCTGCTTTCAATGATGGATAGGGGAGATAATATCCTTAAATGCAATGAATAACAAAGTGTAGTTGTTATAATAGGATGTAGGAGTGTTCTTTGTTCAATAATTGCACTGTGTAACATTATTCATATATTCGAGCTCCCATTAGGATGAGATGTTCATATATAATGTAATTCTCACCTCAGTTAACCTTACACGTCCCAAATTTCCTACTGAGTTTGTGTGGCTGAGAGTTACCACAAGCTCTATTAGTTGAGCATCTGGCAGACTGCCATCATGTTTGCTGATGCAGTGCAACAGCTGGAGTCTAACAGGCATTGCAGTCCCTTGCTTGTTCATAAACCAATGTGAAAAAAGGACAGGCTTGGATTTTGTGTGTGGTCGTAAGTTTTTCTAAAGTTCTCCATCACACAAAACAACAAACACATTGCCACTGAGAGATTATGGGCAAAATATTAATAATTGTGCTGGTTAAAAACTGATTATGTTTCACTTAGTTATACAATGTTTGAATTAATTATAGCCTTCAGTTAATGATTGTTCATGTAAGCACTTGCAGATTCATGGGCCATTATTTGTCCCAATCTCTGTAACTTACTCTCCAGTCTTACAATCTTCCGAGATCTTTACACTCCTCCAATTCTGGCCTCTTGCGCATCCCCGAATTTTCAATTTTCCATCATTGGCAGCCATGCCTTCAGCTGCTGAGGTCCTACGCTCTTGCATTCCTTCCCTAAACATGTCTGCCTCTCTACCTACTTTAAGATGCATCTTAAAACCTACCCCTTTGACCAAGCTGTCCGATTATCTCCTTATGTGGCTCGGTTTCAAATTTTGGCTGATAATGCTCCTGTGAGCGCCTTTGGATGTTTAATTACATACAAGTAGTTGTTGTTGTTGTTGTTGTTGTTGCTGTGAGACCCTCAGTTTTGCACATGTGACTATAAATCTTGGAAAGACTACTCCAGACTATATCAAAGGGGTAGAAATTCATCTCCGCCCGAATGGGGTGCATCTACTGCTTTTTGCTGGTCATTACCGCCACAATTGATGCAGTGGCCACTGGAGCAAAATTCAGCATTTTTACTGCAGAAAAGGAGCGGAGCGGTATTGGTGGCGGGAATCAGCTGTTTGCACCAGTGTGGGTGCGGAGTGGCTGAGAGCAGCAAATCAGCACCAGCTGAGTTTCACAGCCCTAACGAGCCAGCTGCTCCCTGGCCTTCTTTAAGGGCAGGGTTTGCAGCAAGGCCCTGAGCAAGGAATCGAGGGCATGGCGAATCCAGGAGGAGCAAGGAAGGCTAGCAGATTTTCGGACACGGAACTGGAGACCCTCGAGGGTGTGGAGGGAAGGAGACGCCTTTTTCATGACGCGTTCATTGGATATATTCAAGAGGGAGTTAGATATGGTCCTTACGGCTAAAGGGATCAAGGGATATGGAGGGAAAGCAGGAAAGGGGTACTGAGGTGAATGATCAGCCATGATCTTATTGAATGGTGGTGCAGGCTCGAAGGGCCGAATGGCCTACTCCTGCACCTACTTTCTATGATTCTATGTTTCTGTTTATCCCGACACAGGCAGACCGACTCGCGCTGTCTTCATGAATGCCTGGAGAGAGATAGTTGTGGAGGTCTCGGGGACCTGCATTCATGACCGCACCGTGACCCAATGTCGCAAAAGGCTCAACGACATAATTCGACTGATGCAAGTGAGTACATGTTCCCCCAACTCCTCACCTTCCATCTGTGAGCCTCACCTTCACCTTTTATTAACAATCTTCACTATATAGTCACTGAAGCACCATTTGATTGTTGAGGCCATATATATGTGTGCGTGTTCGCAATGGAGGCTCCCTTTCATGTCAGAGTTACAGCTGCATGTAATGGACACACACTTGTGCACTCATTGCTGAGGCTTCATGACACTGCTACTCAGCAAGCCTTCTTTGCTTTGCAGGCGAAGGTGAGCAATAGGACTGGTGGCGGCGAGCCAGAGATACAGCAGCTCACTCATCTGGAAGAAGGGGTTCAGAGGCTAGTGGCCCCGCATGTTGTCTTCCCTGTGACTGCCGGTCATACCGATGCTGCCCCAGCGGGATCAGCAAGTGAAGGCCTTCCTTTAATGTCAACTGTCCTTGAAAGTGCCAGCGCCTACCGCGCCTTTACTTATGATAGTGTGCAAATTGCAGGCTGCATGGTGCAATGCCCTACCTCACCCTCATGGGAGCCCTTGTGTCATTTATGATTGCAGATGACCCCCCGAGCATGATCCAAAGCCAAGATGGCATTATTGAGGGCACTGGCAGCCGAAGCCAGAGACCGCTAATGTGAGTGGGAGGCAAAGCCAGGACGAGAGCCTTGAGGCCACTGGCAGCCATAGCCATGACGACACTGTAGAGGCCATTGGAAGTGAAAGCCACAATAACATCCTAGAAGCCACTCCATCTATTGGTGCCATATCCGATGAAGCCGAGGAAGAGGGGGGCACTGCTACCAGCACCGTGTCACTGCTTCCTACACTTGTACACGCCGGTTCAGTTACTGGGAGTACGCGGTCGGAAATGTTAGACTTTGCAAAGGGGTCTGCACTGGGTGATGCACAGGGGCCTAGCGGGCTGCAGCATGGTGAAGGTCCAAGGCAACCTCAGGTGCCATCTCTAAGGGGGGCAAGGTGGCATGCGAGTTCTGCTGAAGAGGACTCAGACGAGCCCATCGATGTTGGGGCTTATGAAAGAAGGGTGGAGGCCATGCATTCCCAGATGGGGGCAATGGCAAGGGTGCTGCAGAGCCTGTCGCAAGTGGCCAGGAGCGTGCAGGATTTCACCTCCCGCACTGTGGACAGCTCTGCGCACACCATGGAGCTCATCATTGCCAGTGTGCAGGCGATGGTGGGCTCCCAGAGTGACCATGTGGATCCAGCTGTGATGCAGTGTATCATTGGTGATGTGGCAGCTGCCATTACAGCACAGGGGCAAGAGAACCAACGTCTCAGTGCTGTATCGGATAGGATGGCCGCGGCCCTGGAAGCTCAGAATGCTCTTGTGCACTCTGGCCAACAAAGTCATGGAGCTTCTTACCAGAGGCCTTATCGGAAGGGGTAATTTTGGCCCCAAAGTCTCATGTAATCAGCCTTGAGTGAGGTAAGTAGGAAAAGTTACCAGAATTTAAAGGTTAAAATCACTGTGGATCTGCAAAGCATTTATGCATGCTCTGTGTACATGGTCACTTCCAGGCTTGACTACTCAATATGCACTTTGTTGTTCTTCCATTTTGCTCCTTCCATAAACTGCAACTTGTTCAAAGCTCTATGCACATATCCTGGCCTGTCCCACCTCCATTCTAGCTGACCTACATTGGTTCCCGTTCCCCACAACATTAAATTCAAAATCCTCGTCTTTAAATCTCTCCATGGTCTCACCTCACCCTAACTCCACTAGCCCTAATTCTCCCTTGAACTCTGCTCCGTTGCATATCTGCTCCTACTCCGCAAATTTCATCTTGCCAGAGCGCTCAACCGATCGAGTCCTACTATCTGGAATTCCTTCCCTAAATCCCTTCACCTCTCTTTCTTTACAAACCTCTTCAAAACCTATCTTTCTGACCTAGGTTTTGGTCACCCCTCCTTATTTCTTTTTTCATATCTTAATGTTCCATTTCCATACACCTTCTCTGAAGTTTCCTGGGAAGTTGTTGCCTCCTTATTTTATGCTTTGCAGTTTTGGTCTGTTTTACTAAGTGAACCTCCTGATTCAAACTGCTTGTGTTACAATACAATATTATGTAAATCATCTTGGTCATTGAAAGCTGCACAGTCATCTATCGAGGATTCCACGGGTCCCCGAGCAAATGTTCCGTAAGTGGCTGTTCCACTAAATTGGGAGTCTACTAACGGGTACATTAGAAAGATATTATGCAATTAACAGTTTGCTCATTGAGTGCTTGTCAATTTTCCAATAAATTAGGATTGAAATATTTCCAATTATATTTCAAGTAGTTGGCTTGTAATTGACTTCTAATTAAACTGCTTTACTGTCAATCATATGTCATCTTCATTCAACCCATCATGGACTCTATCTTTCTGGTCTTGTTTTGCAATATTTCATTTCTGACTGGTATAGCATCATCGAAGTTAGGGCAAGAAGGGGGCCATTCAGCCCATCGTGCCTCTCCCAGTGCCGGGTCTTTACTTGGAGCTATCTATACCAGTCTAATTTCTCTACTCTTTTCCTGTATCCTCTATATTGTTCCCTTGCAAATATTTATCCAATTCCCTTAAAGGAAAGTTTAATAAGTATGAGAAAACATAATTGAAGAGGTGTCGTTGAACATGTCATTGCATATTCATTGGTTTATAAACCTGATAACGTGGTTCACATACATATTCATGCATTTCTTTAGCCAACTTTAATCTTGAATATAAAATCACTAGCATCACAACGGAACTTCAATCATCCAACAATTTCTACCTTCTGTCTGGTTATCCTACCTCTGTGACACAGTAAGCTAGTTCCTAGCATTTCGTAGCATAGATAGGGGCCGAAATTGCCCACCGCCCGAAATGAGTCGCACCTACTGCTCTTGAAGTGTTCCAGCCACACCAATGCATGGGGCGGCCAATCCTGAAAAATTCAGCACTTTGTGCTTTTTTTTGCCGCATCACGGGGCAGAAGTGTAGTCGGGTCAGAGTGACCGATGCTCCAAGGCATCAGCGCCATGCTGATGACGTCATCGCGCTGCCGCATCACAGCGTCCCTCCCCTTCAGTTAAAGGGGAGGGCCGCTGCAAATTTTTTTTTTTTTTTTTTTGAAATTCGTAGCCAATCGTTCCAATTCTTTGTCAAATCACAAACGCCAGAGGTCACCTTGCACACGCCAAGGATCACTCTGCGCCAATGCTCTTCGCCAAAAGGCCTAGAGCCACTGCACCGTTCCTGGAAGTACGGCAATACCAGGTTCGTGCCATGGAGGTGGATGGGTCAGGTCCCCCACACACCTCCATGGAGGTGGATGGGTCAAGCCACCCCACCCACCTCCCTGCAATTTTTTTTTTTTTTTTTTTAAATTCGTAGCCAATCGTTCCAATTCTTTGTCAAATCACAAACGCCAGAGGTCACCTTGCACATGCCAAGGATCACTCTGCGCCAATGCTCTTAGCCAAAAGGCCTAGAGCCACTGCACCGTTCCTGGAAGTACTGCAATACCAGGTTCGTGCCATGGAGGTGGATGGGTCAGGTCCCCCACACACCTCCGTGGAGGTGGATGGGTCAACCCTCCCCACCCACCTCCTGTTTCCAAAAATGCAAGCATATACCTTCCTGACCAGGGAGAAACCACCCGGAGGTCATGGTGGCTGGTCAGAAACGGTACTACACTTGATCTTAGCCAAAAGGAGGCACCTCCCTGCAAATTCTTCAGCCACTTCAGTGGCAAACATTGGGCCACCAGGGAGGGTTTTGGCCGGGCCAGCAGCCTGGCACCCAAGAGGGGGTGCCTGGCTGCCTGTTGGCGGCCCGGCCGAACCCGCGGGCATAATTGTCAGCCCAACCTGGCAGTCGGCCGACAAAAAAAAAACATGGAGTCGCCAGCAGTCCACCTCCCCTTTAAGTGCAGGCGTGCCGCCAAGCCACAGAAAGGGTACTGACAGCAAAAGCTGTCGGGGGCACCGATTGGCAGCACTGCCGCTCCCATGGGGCAATTTGCCGCAGGACAATTTCGGGAAGGGGTCGCCGCCGGTCGGTAAGGAGCCAGTGCGTGCATGACACGGCGGGAAAACGGGCAGAGCGGTCCCCCACACCGTTCCAAAACTAAGTAAGAGCAATTTCTAAAATGGCAGCTCCTCTGCAGGCAATTCCGGCCCCATAGGCTCATAGAAATTGATAAATGAAAAATGGTCCATCTACTTCACCTTCTATCATCTTGGTAGTCGCATGATACAACAATATCTCCCTTGTTTAATTTCATAATTTTCTGTTTTTGAAGATTTTTTTCTGTTGACCAAAGTGAGGAAAATTGCTTCTAGTTAAGGGAATACCGTCCCAATTTTCCCATTTGCGTCAGCATCAAGTATAGTCAGGCCAGATACTACACAGATCAGATGCAGAGTAGAGTTTAGTTTTCAACACTGCACATTTATCATAATCTCAAAAGAACATCCCACATTACATGAGTGTGCTACATCCATTTCGCACATCTGCTGTCTTTGTGGTCTCTCTGAATAAGATTGTCAATTAGTTCTGAATTCAGGTACTTTCTTGCTGTTAGTCCTACCTGCTCAGAACTGGGTTGAGAGTGTTTAAACTCATTTCACATATGACACTTGCAGCCAGCAGAGAGAAGAGACTTTCAGCCAGTCAGTCTGGATTGGATTGATGCTGAAGTACCAGAGGTGAACAGAAAGTGTGCAAACCCATTGCATCACCATTCACCGTATCCCTAAGTGAACTGCTGTATCTCTAATGCATTACTACATTTTAACAATGACCACACTTCAATAAAGTACTTAATTGACTGTAAAGCACTTTGGAACGTCCTGAGGTCGTGAAAAGTGCTATTTACATGCAAGTCTTTCTTTTTTTTGACAGTACATGTGAAGATGGCACCATGATTGCTGCATTTAGTTATTACTGAGTCGAACAGGTGAGCAGCCTTGTGATAACCTAAACCCTTGGTCCATTACTTACAGATTTCTACTTTGTGTCGAAAATTTCAGCAGTATAAAGATTGATTATCTATTGGTATTAATTCAGCTCCATATCACACTTGCTGAAGGTGTTTATTACTACACCATCATTATAGGCAGTCCCTCGAAGTCGAGGAAGACTTGCTTCCACTCTAAAATGAGTTCTTAGGCGACTGAACAGTCCAATACAGGTGGGACAGATAGTCGTTAAAGGAAAGGGTGGGTGAGACTGGTTTGCCGCACGCACCTTCCGCTGCCTGCGCTTGGTTTCTGCATGTTCTCAGCGATGAGACTCGAGGTGCTCAGTGCCCTCTCAGATGCACTTCCTCCACTTAGGGCAGTCTTTGACCAAGAACTCCCAGGTGTTGGTGGGGATGTTGCATTTTATCAAGGAGGTTTTGAGGGTGTCTTTGAAACGTTTCCTCTGCCCACCTTGGCTCGCTTGCCATGTAGGAGTTCCGAGTAGAGCGCTTGCTTTGGTAGTCTTGTGTCAGGCATGCGAACAATGTGACCTGCCCAGTGGAGCTGGTCAAGTGTGATCAGTGCTTCGATGTTGATACTACAAGAGTGCAGCTAAAGGCAGACACAAAGTTCTAAGTCTGTCAGCTACAACTATAATGTAAATTACCTAAAGAAAGACTTGAATCTTTCACAACCTCAGGACATCCCGAAGTGCTTTACAGTCAATTAAGTACTATTAAAGTGTAGTCAGTGTTGTAATGTAGAAAACACAGCAAGCATACAGCAAGCTCCAACAAACAGCATTGTTATAATGACAGATAATCTGTTTTAATGATGTTGGTTGAGGGATAAACATTGGCCAGAACTCCCCTGCTCTTCTTCAAATAATGCCATGGGATTTTTCACCCCACCTGAGTGGGCAGACGGCGCCTCGGTTTAATGCGTCATCTGAAAGACAACACCTTCAACAGTGCAGCACTCCCTTGGTACTGCATTGGAGTGTCAGCCGAAATTTTTGTGCTCAAGTCCCTGGAATGGGACTTGAACCCAAAAATCTTTTGACTCAAGGCGAAAGTCCTACCAACTGAGCCACGGCTGATAGGAAACAACGGCATCATAGACCCAAAAAAATGTGGATATTGTGTCAGTTGCCGCCTGAAACAAGCTACCTGGATCCCACTTTATAGTGAGGTCTGTATGGTTGTCAAAACTGGTCAATCCCTCCTGCTATGTCAGCGGTCACAGAATTGGTCAAAGACTGCACCCGAGTTCTGAGATAGTGAAATTCGTGATTAGAACGGACAACAAAGTACTTGAGAGCTGGTATCAAACAGATCCCAACTGAGCCAGATATCTTCTGACTTTACATAGAGAATTACGCAGACATTACAACAGTGACTACACTCCAAAAAGTACTTAATTGGCTGTAAAGCACTTTGAGATGTCCAGTGGTCGTAAAAGTCGCTAAATAAATCCAAGTTTTTCTTTCTTTTCTATGAAACGGTCGTCAGGTTCTGGCAAACCTTTTTATAAAGTAAATACGAGAGCTGGTCCCCTGTTTTTATACTCTGGGTTTCTGTATTATACATTGGAGCCATGTGCTCCTACGCACACCAGTTCCCAAGTGTAAAAGAAACCACGAGGTTTAAAAAGCACCTATAGGCTGCATTTACAAACCAAGAAAGCTGTCTTCTGCGACTTTCTTGCAAGAAGGCATTGTGCCTTGCCCAGGAATGTTGATTCAGAGGATGTGAATTGGCTGGTGGCCATGCACTATCCAGCTTTCCGTGATGCTCATTTACAATGGCTTTTGTTTGCATCGATAAATTTATTTTCCAATTAAAAGCAATCATTTCCCCAAATTTAATGAATCAGTATATGCACAAAAGAACTTGCACTATTGTGATCTCATTTACTAATTTCACGTTGAAGGATACATTGTACAATAGAAAAGAGCCATGGAACACATCAGTACAAAATTCCATTTATGTGATCTATTTTAAGTGTTAAAAAAGGGCATATTTCCAAATAAAATATTTCATCTACCCAACAACTTTCCAAAGAAAATAAATACTTACAATGGTAATTACAGGTTGAACCTCCTTTATCCGGAACCCTCGGGACCTGGCCTGTTCTGGATAAGGGATTTTTCCGGATGAGGGGTGGTCACGTTAAATTGGATGGTACAGGTGCTGAGCAAGGGGATATCGGGGCTGGCTGGCTTGGGGTTGGGAGTGCGGCAGAGAGATCATGGCGGGGGGGGGGCAGTGGATCGCGGGGTCAGGCCAGCGATTGCGGGAGGCGGCAGCGAGGAAGGATTTCAATTTGTTCATGTCGGAGTTCTGCAAGTGCCATCCAGTGGCCAGGAATGATTCTGGACGAGGGAGTTCTGGAAAAGGGAGGTTCAACCTGTACTTAGAAAAATCAATTAGTCCTCACAAACTATTTCATGTAAATGGCGATTCTATCAGGCACATTGCATTTATGCAGCACTCTCTGTTCAGTAGATCTACATCACAATGTGAACAAATCACCGTGACGTAGCCCTGCAGTTTTCAGGCAGTTATGTCCTGTGTATATTCACCAATCTGCAAGATTATTTCACAGAGATCTCAAGTGTGATTAATATTGTCTGATATTATGTCAGTTGCCGCCTGAAACAAGCTAGCTGGCTGCTACTTTATAGTGAGGCCTGTACGGTTGTCAGAGCTGGTCAATTGTGCGATGCCAGCGGTCGCACAATTGGCCAAAGGCTGTACCTGAGTTCTGAGATAGTGAGGTTCGTGAGTAGAATGGACAACAAAGTATTGTGAGCTGGTATCAAACAGCTGAGCCAGTTGTCTTCTGACTTTAAAGAATCACACAGAATTTTACAGCACAGAAATGCTATTTGGCCCGACATGACGAGGTCAGTGTTTATGTTCCACATGAGCATCCTCCCACCTTACTTCATCTCAGACTATCAACATATTCTCATGTACTTATCTAGCTTCCCTTAAATGCATCCAAGGACATTGCCCAATTAAGATGCTGGACATTGCAAGTGAATGCCATAATGCGTAGTGGGGCAGTTAATACCTAAAACAATAGAATAAAACTAATGGCACTATTAACCATAAACTTCTAGACAGCATATAAGACGGAGCGGTTATACCGATCAGGAAAGAATGAACAGGCTGGGGTTCTTCTCTCTAGAAAACAGAAGACTGTGGGGTGACCTGATAGAGGTCTTCAAGATTATGGAATGGTTTGATTGGAGAAGATGTTACTCCTTGCGAATGAGACAAGAACTAGGGGCCATAAATATAAGATACCCACTAATAAATCCAATAGGGAATTCAGAAGAAATTTCTTTAACCAGAGAGTGGTTAGAATGTAGAACATGCTACCACAGGGAGTAGTTGAGGCAAATAGCATAGATGCATTCAAGGGGAAGTTAGATACACACATGAGGGAGAAAAGAATAGAAGGATATGCTGATGAGGTTAGATGAAGAGGGTGGGAGGAGACTCATGTGGAGTATAAACACCGGCATGGCCTGCTTCTGTGCTATAAATACTGTGTCATGTAATTCTCTCCAAAATGACACCAGCAACAACAACAACAACTTGTACTTATATAGACCTTTAACATAGTAAAACATCCCAAGGTGCTTCACAGGAGTAAGAGAAGATGAAAAATTTGACACCGAGCCACATAAGAAGAAATTAGGGCAGGTGACCAAAACCTTGGTCAAAGAGATAGGTTTTAAAGAGCATATTAAAGGAGGAAAGAGAGGGAAAGAGGCAGAGAGGTTTAGGCAGGGAATTCTAGAGCTTAGGGCCTAGGCAACGGAAAGCATGGCCACCAATGGTAGAGCGATTATAATCAGGGATGCTCAAGAGGGCAGAATTAGAGACGTTCAGATGGCTCAAAGGGTTGTGGGGCTGGAGGAGATTACAGAGATAGGGAGGGGCGAGGCCATGGAGGGATTTGAAAACAAGGACGAGAAATTTGAAATTGAGACATTGCTTAACCAATGTAGGTCAGCGAGCACCGAGGTGATGGGTGAACGGGACTTGGTGCGAGTTAGGACACGGGCAGCCGAGTTTTGGATAACCTCAAGTTTACGTAGGGTAGAATGTGGGAGGCCAGCCAGGAGTGCGTTGGAATAGTCAAGGCTAGAGGTAACAAAGGCATGAAGAAGGTTTCAGCAGCAGATGAGCTGAGGCAAAGGCGAAGGCGGGCGATGTTACAGAAGTGGAAAATGGCTTTGGTTTCTTGATGTCATCAAGGAGCAGCATGTAGATAAAAAATAGGAGGGTGCCAAGGATAGGTCCTTGGGGGACACCAGAGGTAACAATGCAGGAGCGGGAAGAGAAGTCGTTGCAGGTGATTCTCTGGCTGCGATTAGATAGATAAGGATGGAATCAGGCGAGTGCAGTCCCACCAAGCTGGACGATGGTGGAGAGGCATTGGAAAAGGATGGAGTGGTCAACCGTGTCCAAGGCTGCAGACAAGCCAAAAAGGACGAGGAGGGATAGTTTACCTTTGTCACAGTCACAAAAGGATGGCATATGTGACTTTGATGAGAGCCGTTTCGGCATTGTGGCAGGGGCAGAAACCTGATTGGAGGGAATCAAACATGGAGTTGCGGGAAAGATGGGCATGCATTTGGGAGGTGACAGCACGTTCAAGGACTTGAGAGGAAAGGGAGGTTGGAGCTGGGGCGATAGTTTGCAAGGATGGATTGTTTTTTTTGAGGAGAGGTGTGACGACGTCAGATTTGAGGGAGATGGGGACAGTACCTGAGAAGAGAGAACCGTTAACAATGTCAGCTAACATGGGAGCCAGAAAAGGAAGTTGGGTGGTCAGCAGTTTGCTTGGAATAGGGCCGGGGGAGCAGGAATTGAGCACAGAGATGTGATGAGGGGAGATCGGAGAGAAACTAGAGAAAGATGCGAGTTCAGTGCTCGGGCAAGGGGAAACCTTCAAGGGAGTTTGGCCTGGTGTGCTCGGGAAAGGAAGGGAAATGGCAGAGGGAGCTGAACAGGTGGTCTCAATCTTAAGAGACAAAGAATCCATGAGCTCCTCACACTTGTTGTCGGAGGTGAGGATGGAGGAGACAGGGGAGAGGGGTTTAAGAAGACGGTTAGCAGTGGAGAATAGAAGCCGGGGTTTAAGAACATAAGAAATAGGAACAGGAGTAGGCCATACAGCCCCTCGAGCCTGCTCCGCCATTTAATATGATCATGGCTGATCCGATCATGGACTCGGGTCCACTTCCCTGCCTGCTCCCCATAACCCCTTATTCCCTTAGCGGTTAAGAAACTGTCTATCTCTATTTTAAATTTATTCAATGTACCAGCTTCCATAGCTCTCTGAGGCAGCGAATTCCACAGATTTACAACCCTTCGAAAGAAGAAATTTCTCCTCAGCTCAGTTTTAAATGGGCGACCCCTTATTCTAAGATTATGCCCTCCACTCTAGTCTCCCCTATCAGTGGAAACATCCTCTCTGCATCCACCTTGTCAAGCCCCCTCATAATCTTATACATTTCGATAAGATCACCTCTCATTCTTCTGAATTCCAATGAGTAGAGGCCCAACCTACTCAACCTTTCCTCATAAGTCAACCCTCTCATCTCTGGAATCAACCTAGTGAACTTTCTCTGAACTGCTTCCAAAGCAAGTATATCCTTTCGTAAATATGGAAATCGAAACTGCACGCAGTATTCCAGGTGTGGCCTCACCAATACCCTGTATAACTGTAGCAAGACTTCCCTGCTTTTATACTCTATCCCCTTTGCAATAAAGGCCAAGATTCCATTGGCCTTCCTGATCACTTGCTGTTTCATGCACAAGTACCCCCAGGCCCCTCTGTACTGTAGCATTTTGCAATTTTTCTCCATTTATAACTTGCTCTTTGATTTTTTTTCTGCCAAAGTGCATGACCTAACACTTTCCAACATTATACTCCATCTGCCAAATTTTTGCCCACTCACTTAGCCTGTCTATGCCCTTTTGCAGATTTTTTGTGTCCTTCTCACACATTGCTTTTCCTCCCATCTTTGTATCGTCAGCAAACTTGGCTACGTTACACTCGGTCCTTTCTTCCAAGTTGTTAATATAGATTGTAAATAGTTGGGGTACCAGCACTGATCCCTGCGGCACCTCACTTGTTACTGATTGCCAACCCGAGAATGAACCATTTATCCCGACTCTATGTTTTCTGTTAGTTAGCGAATCCTCCATCCATGCTAATATATTACCCCCAACCCCGTGAACTTTTATCTTGTGCAGTAACCTTTTATGTGGCACCTTGTCAAATGCCTTCTGGAAGTCTAAATACACCACATCCACTGGTTCCCCTTTATCCACCCTGTTCGTTACATCCTCAAAGAATTCCAGCAAATTTGTCAAACATGACTTCCCCTTCATAAATCCATGCTGATTCTTTGCATTCCAGCATGATTCTGGATTGAGCAATTTTGGCAGACGAGAGTCGGACTCGATCATGCTTTATGTGGTCCAGCCAGATCTGGCGGTGAACGGCTGAACCAGTTGTCTGCCATATCCATTCAAGTCAGCGTCCCTTTGACTTATGGGAGCGAAGGGGGAACCAGGTGGAACAGCGAAGGGGGAACCAGGGTGAGAGAGAGAGTAATTGTTTTAATAGGTTCTAGACAACAAAGATGGTGATGAGGTTATGATTGAGCAGATCTTTAGTGGTAGAAATGTCGTGGACCTGTTGGACTGAATGGCCTACTTCTGTGCTGTAACTACTTTGTAATTTCCTGCCAGAGACTCCTCCCACTGTGGAGTTCCTGAAATTGATATAGCCACATAAAGCGCTTCCCCCAAGCTCCCAATTTTCTGTCCTCTGCTGGCTTATGCTAGAGTATGTTCTAAGAGTGGCAGAAGTTCCTGGGTATCTCACCTGGGAGGCCTTTCCTCATGTATAAGCCTGGGCAGTGACTGTCACAGGCCATTTGACCATTCGAGGTCAATACTACCTTCATCTGATATTCATTATAGTAAGGAATAGACATTCTGGAAGGAAGTAATCTATTTTCTGACTGGTTCTGGGTTAACTATAGCTCTCCTACTGAAGGCCTGTCTTTAATCAGCTGGCTCAGCAACTACCAGGTGCTGAAGCTGAGATGTTCCTGACCTGCATGGCTCAACCATACACTGAATGAATAAATGAAGGACGTGCACTTATATAGTGCATTTCTAACTCCAAAGTGGTTTACAGCCAATAAATTACTTCTGAAGTGTTGTCCCTATTATTTTGGAGACAAACGCAACAGCAGCATACAAGATCAGACAAAAAAATTAGATAATTAATAAGATAAATAACCAATAAATTTGTTTTGGTAGTGTTAGTTGTGGGATAAATGTTGTCCAGAACATAAGGTGACCTTCACTTCTCTTCCTTGAACAATGCATTCCCTTGAACAATAGCACTGTCATCGCTGAGTTCGAAGGTGATGGGTTCAAGTCCCACTCCACAGACCCGAGCACAATATCTAGGCTGACACTCCAGTACAGTACTGAGGGAGTGCTGCACTGTCAGAAGTTCTGTCTTTCATATGAGACGTTAAATAGGTGGACGTAAACGATGCCGTGGCATTATTCCATTAAGAGCTCAGGAGTTCTCCCCAGTGTCCTGGCCAATATGTATTCCTCGACTAACATTTAAAAACAGATTTTCTGGTGATTATTTCATTACTGTTTGTGGGCCACTGCTGTGCGCATATTGGTTGCCACGTTTCCTACATTAAAAGAGTGACTACACTTCAAAAGTACTTCATTGGCTGTATAGCACGTTGAGACGTCCTGAGGCCGTGAAAGGCGCTATATAAATGCAAGTTTTTCTTCTTTTTTTCTTTAATTTGGCCCTGGAAATACTGGAACTGCCCACACAATATCTTAACCGATAAGGGATTCCGGGGTTATGGGGAGTGGGCAGGGAAGTGGACCTGAGTCCATGATCGGATCAGCCGAGCAGGGTCGAGGGGCCTTATGGCCTACTCCTGCTCCTATTTCTTATGTTTTTATGTTGTTCATGCTTTTTTTTAAATAAAAGAAAACATTCTAAGATGAAGTTCAAACCTGTTAAAAATGCCAGCGGCACCCTGTCAAATTTAAATGGCTATTATCTGAATCGAGGCCAATTCATTCATCACTTATATGGTGAGATGAAAATGCAAATTTGCCATGGTTTTCACATCTAGATTATAATGCCACAGGGGCCGCTGTCAGTCCATTTCATTCACAAAAGTCTCAAACACGTCGCTTTGTTTCTGCAGATGGAACATTTCACTGAATGTCAGCCGCGCAGGTAAGATGTTCCAGCTGTTACTTGGAGGTCACTTTCAAACACAGATGGGCAAAGCAATGCATCAGGGACTCCTCACCAAACACAATGTACACAATTGGGCCGCTGTTAATCTCACTGCATGAAGCCAACATTAAAATCTTTTTGCATCTGGCATGAAACAATAATAAAATTGGTGGCAATATCTGTAAATAATATGCTGGTGTCAAGTCGTGGCTCAGTGGTAGCACTTTTGCCGCTGAGTCAGAATGTTTATGGGTTCAAGTCCCAGTCCAGAAACTTCAGCACAAATTCTAGGCAGACATTCCAGTGCAGCACTTGGAGGTGTCATCTTTCGGATAAGACGTTAAACTGAGGCTCCATCTGCCCTCTCAGGTGGATGTAAAAGAAAGATTTACATTTATATAGCGCCTTTCACGACCACTGGATGTCTCAAAGCGCTTTACCGCCAATGAAGTACAAAAAGATCCCATGACACTATTTCGAAGAAGAGCACTGGAGTTCTCTCCGGTGACCTGGCCAATATTTATCTCTCAAACATCATTAAAGTATATTATCTGGTCATTATCACATTGCTGTTTGTGGGAGTTTGCTGTGTGCAAATTGGCTGCTGCAGTTTGCTACATTTTTTTAAATCTCATAATACTCCTGTCAAGCACCTTGGGGCGTTTCACTACGTTAAAGGTGCTATATAAATACAAGTTGTTGTTGTTATTACAACAGTGACTACACTTCAAAATACTTCATTGGCTATTAAGTGTTTTGGAATGTCCTGAGATTGTGAAAGGCTCTATATAAGTGCAAGTCTTTTTATTTTAGAAATGACTGCGATATTAGTCTGCAAATGCTTAATGCTTTTATTGCCCATCTATCATGTTAACAGAGACAGAAAATAATCAATTTATTGCATCTATTAAAATGACAGGCATTATTTTTATGCTAACATAACAGTCATGACTAGCCTTATATATTTGTATGTTCCATGTATTACATACCTGGACCTATTTCATGGGGTCATTGTACATATGTCCATATTACTTTGTGAGGTCAATATACCATTCACACTGTGAATGTGGGAACAATGCATTGGATATCCAAGCACCTTTCTGCCATGGCTTTTTCTGTACTTGGATCAGTCTGTGCTTACGAAATCATGAGAGTTTGGTCACAATCTGATGGTTCAGTTGGACTGGGAGACATGAAGTGTTACCGACAGTTACTGGTGACCATATGCGATAAAGCAAAAGTCCCATGGTCACTGTTCTTAAAAGTGATGGGACAATTAGAATCTGTGGAGATTATAAAGTAACCATAAACCGAGTATCGTTACAGGACCAGTACCTGCTACCCAAGGCGGAGGATTTGTTCGCGACCCTATCGGGCGGAAAGTTGCTTTCGAAATTGGACCTCACCTCGGCGTACATGACCCAGGAGCTGGCGGAATCGTCCAAGAAGCTGACGTGCATAAACACACACAAGGGGCTGTTCGTATACAACCGGTGCCACTTCGGGATCCATTCAGCGGCTGTGATCTTTCAACAAAACACGGAGAGCCTGCTGAAATCTGTCCTGGGAACGGTCGTCTTCCAAGACGACATCTTGATCACCGGACACGACACCGATGAACACCTCCATAACCTGGAAGCGGTGCTACGCCAACTAAATCGAGTAGGTCTAAGATTGAAACGAACCAAATGCGTCTTCTTGGCACCAGAGGTGGAATTCCTGGGAAGGAGAATCGCAGCAGATGGCATCAGACCCTCAGACTCCAAGACAGAGGTGATCCAGAAGGCCCCGAGACCACGCAACACGATGGAACTGCGTTCGTTCCTAGGACTACTGAACTACTTTGGTAAATTTCTGCTTGGGCTGAGCACTTTGCCTGAACCATTACATGTACTGCTCCATAAGGGTGATAACTGGGTCTGGGGTAAAAATCAAGAAACTGCCTTTGAGAAGGCCAGAAACTTATTGTGTTCAAACGAACTACTGGTGCTGTATATGATCCCTGTAGGCATCTTGTTTCAGCGTGCGATGTGTCATCCTACAGGATCGGGTCTGTGCTTCAGCAAGTGAACGTGTCGGGTAAGCTCCAACCTGTAGCATATGTGTCCCGCAGCCTTTCCAAGGCTGAAAGGGGGTACAGCATGGTCGAAAAGGAGGCCTAGCTTGTGTGTACGCGGTAAAAAAGATGTACCAGTACCTATTTGGCCGGCGGTTCGAACTAGAAACCAACCACAAGCCGCTTACGTCATTATTCTCCGAGAGCAAAGGCAGTAATACCAATGCTTCAGCTCGCATTCAGAGGTGGGCATTAATGCTGTCCGCTTACGAGGACACGATCCGCCACAGACCAGGCACCGATAACTGCGCAGATGCGCTCAGCCAGCTCCCGCTCGCCACCACCGAGGGTGAAGCGGAGCAGCCCGCGGAACTGGTCATGGCCATGGAAGCCTTTGAGGGCGAAGGGTCACCTGTCACGGTGCGCCAGATAAGAATTTGGACCAGCCAAGACCCCTGCTGTCCCAGGTGCAAAACTGTATATTAAGTGGAAACTGGGCAACTACGTATGGAGTGATGCATGCCGATTTTAAGCCATTTCACCGGCGCAAGGATGAGTTATCCATCCAGGCCGATTGCATTTTGTGGGGAAATCGTGTAGTCCTGCCAAAGAAGGGCAGAGATTTATTTGTCAAGGATCTCCATAGCACACACCCCAGCATCGTAATGATGAAAGCCATTACAAGATCACACGTGTGGTGATCCGGCATCGAAGCAGATTTAGAGTCGTGCGTACGCCAGTGCAACACATGCGCGCAACTCAGCAATGCATCCAGGGAAGCCCCCGAGTCTGTGGTCCTGGCCCTCCAAACCCTGGTCCCGCACCCACGTAGACTACGCGGGTCCCTTTCGAGGAAAAATGTTCCTGGTGTTAATTGATGCTTATTCTAAATGGATCAAATGTGTTATTATGTCGTCCAGCACATCCACCGCTACAATAGAGCGCTTCGGACAATGATCGCCACCCATGGCATGCCCGACGTCCGTGTTATTGACAATGCACCATGCTTTACGAATTCTGAATTTCGCAAGTTTATGTGCCGTAACGGCATAAAGCATGTCAGGTCAGCCCCGTTCAAACCAGCCTCCAATGGCCAAGCTGAACGGGCAGTACAGATCATAAAGCAGGGCATGTAGTGAGTGACGGAAGACCCCTTGCAGACCAGTCTGTCTTGCGTGCTGCTTGCATATCGGTCGAGGCCCCACTCACTCACTCACTCACAGGGGTTCCGCCCGCTGAACTCCTCATGAAGAGGACCCTCAAAACAAGGTTGTCCCTCGTGCACCTGGTTTTAAGTGAGATTGTCGAAAACCGGCGTCTCAGGCAATGTATATCATGACCACATCTCTGTAATGCGTTGTATCAATGTCGACGACCCTGTTTTCGTGTTGAACTTAGGTACGGGCCCCAAGTTGCTCGCAGGCACTGTCGAAGGTCAAGAGGGAGTAGGGGATTCGTAGCAAGATTCACTAATGGCCAAACCTGCAGGAAGCACATCGATCAAACCAAACTGAGGTTCACCAATGATCCAGAACCTCTGGATGACTACAGTGACATCGACTTCCAACCACAAGCAACAGAACCGGCGGTTCACCAAGAGACAGAACCCGTTACACCGGACAGTCCGACCAGAGCCACAGCACCACAAGGCAGTGACACTCTGGTCAGGCCGCCCACATCCAGCGTCCAACTCAGACACTCAACCAGAGAGTGCAGACCCCCGGTCAGGCTCGACCTGTAAACTGCATTTAAGGCTTGGGGGGGGGGGGGGGGGGGGGGGGGTGGCAGAGGAGAAAGTGTTGTGATGTATTTGCATTGTACCATGTAATAGCCAACAGATGAGGAAAGCCCAGGAGGCACACATAACTGCATCTCGTGCTGCCTCCCTATATAAAGCAGGCTCCCCCTGCAGGTTTCACTTTTGGAGTTTACATTAAACCTAAAGGTCACAAGGTGATCAGCTCCAGCAACGGGCCACGTGTGATTTATTATAGTGATAAGCATATGTATCACTCTTTCCACAGCAGAAGTAAGAGGATGAATGCCATCTGCTTGTGCTTTGCCAGAGGGAAGTAAAATTTACCTTTTTTTATTGTAACATCATTGTATTTGTTGTAACTAAGTAGAGACCGTAAGATACTAATAGACTGATGT
Organism: Pristiophorus japonicus; assembly: GCF_044704955.1. NCBI lineage: Eukaryota > Metazoa > Chordata > Chondrichthyes > Pristiophoridae > Pristiophorus > Pristiophorus japonicus. Next base: position 14,071,591 of record NC_091990.1, read on the forward strand.
TGTGCTCGATAGGCTATTTGCATGCTTGTGTGTTTAATAAACTTATTCCAAATTGTTTTAAAAGAATTGGTCTTGCTGTCAATTTAATGCCAGAGATTTAGAAATATTACAGTGTCATTAGGCATGCACACTTCGTAAGACTCAAACAAAATGGATCTGATTCATTGAAACGCAAATTAATAATTTCACGTTATTATCTTTCACCTCTGAGTATTCACGACCTTTGTGAATTGCAAATGTATCAGTTTTTGTCTCGTGTATGACTAATACTCTTTGAAATAATTATTAATTTCTCAGTGACATAATCAATAAATAGCAATTCTTTTCAGCTTCTGAATTAGATGATTGTGAATTCAAGCCCCAGCCTCAGGAGTTGACCACATAGCCAAGGCTGACACTTTGGTACAGTACTGAGGGAGACAGTTTAAAGAAACATCATCCACACACAGATAAAGAGGAATTTGCCAGGAATTTTGGCAAAAGGAATATCAGTATACCATGCTCACAGGTGAACAATGACATGAGTTCTCCACAATCAATACAGCAGGTGAATGTGTGGATTTTTTTGCTTCCTGACTCATCCAGGAACTGCACTTAACTGACCAGAATATCCCTTTACAGGGTACAGGTACAAGGCAGCATTGGGCAGATCACAGTCCTACCCATCAAAAGATTAAAATATATAACCCAGGAATTATTCTTCGGATCAAATATTCCCATAGGATGTTTGAGTTATTTAAGGGGTCAGCTTACATCAATGTAAGATGCAAATCGAGCTATGCAGAAATAGTTCAGTGTGAATCGTGAGTAGTGAAAACTCGTGAACACGTGAATGCTGTCAATACTGTATCTAATTCAACCTACAAAGATTAGTGCCTAGACATTCCACACCAACTGCGTTCGGGACAACCAAGTTTTAAACGGGGGGGGGGATGGGGAGGTCCTCAAACAGACATTAGGTCACTTATTTACATATGCAAATGATCTAATGCCTGTGTTCAGCACAACCCCCAGATGCCTATATTTTTTTAACATATACCAAGATGGAGAGCAGCACACCTATGGCTCAGATTAAGCACCTGCTTCCTGCCTGTGATATTGAAAGCTTTTCGCCTGTTTAAGGCAGGCAAAGGGGTGCACCGTCATTAAGTTTACAAGCATGGGTTTTTGATCTGGGCTGGCATCTTCACAGCGCTTCAAAGGATAGATACGATAATAGAATGACACATTAGCTTGGTCGCCAAGATTCTCTATGCTCCACTGATAAGAATGAGCAGCAGAGGAGCGCTGAAAACTACTGAACCTAGAAATAGGATAGGGCCACAAAACGGGTAGTGTTCAGGCCCAATGATGTTAAGCTGCGCCAGGTAAAAATTGTCTAGGTAACAGACAAAATTCGTGCTCAGTCTTCATTAACATGATTGTAGTCTTGATCTCAGCATTAAAACTGCTGCTCATTGGCTTATCGTTCAATAGGTGGGAAAATATTTGGTTCAGTAAAATTCCCAGTCATGTTTGGCACAGGCTTTAAAGGGGAGGTTCATTGATGCTGCAGCATACAGCATAAGTCAGAATTAGGTGAATTTATAATGGGAAACAAAGAAATGGCAGACCAATTGAACAAATACTTTGGTTCTGTCTTCACGAAAGAAGACACAAATAACCTTCCGGAAATACTAGGGGAGCGAGGGTCTAGTGAGAAGGAGAAACTGAAGGAAATCCTTATTAGTCAGGAAATCGTGTGAGGGAAATTGATGGGATTGAAAGCCGATAAATCCCCAGTGCCTGATAGTCTGCATCCAAGAATACTTAAAGAAGTGGCACTAGAAATAGTGGATGCATTGGTGGTCATTTTCCAACATTCTATAGACTCTGGATCATTTCCTATGGATTGGAGGGTAGCTAATGTAACACCACTTTTTAAAAAAGGAGGGAGAGAGAAAACAAGGAATTATAGACCTGTCAACCTGACATCGATAGTGCGAAAAATGTTGGAATCAATTATTAAAGATGTAATAACAGCGCATTTGGAAAGCAGTGACAGAATCGGTCCAAGCCAGCATGGATTTATGAAAGGAAAATCATGCTGGACAAATCTTCTAGAATTTTGTGAGGATGTAACTAGTAGAGTGGACAAGGGAGAGCCAGTGGATGTGGTGTATTTGGACTTTCAAAAGGCTTTTGACAAAGTCCCACACAAGAGATTGGAGTGCAAAATTAAAGCACATGGTATTGGGGGTAATGCATTGACATGGATAGAGAACTGGTTGGCAGACAGGAAGCAAAGAGTAGGAATAAACGGATCCTTTTCAGAATGGCAGGCAGTGACTAGTGGGGTACCGCAAGGTTTAGTGCTGGGACCCCAGCTATTTACAATATACATTAATGATTTAGATGAAGGAATTGAATGTAATATCTTCAAGTTTGCAGATGATACTAAGCTGGGTGGCAGTGAGAGCTGTGAGGAGGATGCTAAGGTGCTGCAGGGTGACTTGGACAGGTTAGGTGAGTCGGCAAATGCATGGCAGATGCAGTATAATGTAGATAAATGTGAGGTTATCCACTTTGGTGGCAAAAACAGGAAGGCAGATTATCTGAATGGTGACAGATTAGGAAAAGGGGAGGTGCAACAAGACCTGGGTGTCATGGTACATCAGTCATTGAAAGTTGGCATGCAGGTACAGCAGGCGGTAAAGAAGGCAAATGGCATATTGGCCTTCATAGCTCGGGGATTTGAGTATAGGAGCAGGTAGGTCTTACTGCAGTTGTACAGGGCCTTGGTGAGGCCTCACCTGAAATATTGTGTACAGTTTTGGTTTCCTAATCTGCGGAAGGATATTTTTGCTATTGAGGGAGTGCAGCAAAGGTTCACCACACTGATTCCCGGGATGGCAGGACTGACATATGAAGAAAGACTGGATTGACTAGGCTTATATTCACTGGAATTTAGAAGAATGAGAGGGGACCTCATAGAAACATATAAAATTCTGACGGGATTGGACAGGTTAAATGCAGGAAGAATGTTGCTGATGTTGGAGAAGTTCAGAACCAGGGGTCACAGTCTAAAGGATAAGGGGTAAGCCATTTAAGACTGAGATGAGGAAAAACTTCTTCACTCAGACAATTGTGAAACTGTGGAATTCTCTACCACAGAAAGTTGTTGAGGCCAGTTCATTAGATATATTCAAAAGAGAGTTAGTTGTGGCCCTTATGGCTAAAGGGATCAAGGGGTATGGAGTGAAAGCAGGAATGGGGTACTAAAGTTGCATGATCAGCTGTGATCATATTGAATGTGGTGCAGGCTCGAACGGCCGAATGGCCTGCTCCTGCACCTATTTTCTATGTTTCTATGTTTCATAAGAACATAAGAAAAAGGAGCAGGAGTAGGCCAAACGGCCCCTCGAGCCTGCTCTGTCATTTAATACAATTTTGGCTGATCCGATCATGGACTCTGTCAATCCAATTACAACTTCAGCTAGAAGGTGGTGGCAGTGGAAAAACATGGCGGAGCCTGAGCGCAGGGAGAGAGCCTGCAGATTCTCCGATGGAGCTCGAGGCACTAGTCGTGGCCATGGAGAGAAGGCAGGTTGTCCTCGTCCCGCACACTGGCAGGAAGCCCTCGCCACACACCTTTCGAAGGCTCTGGCAGGAGATCGTCGCCTACGTGACGGCCAGCTCTGTGGTCCCAAGGTCGGCCATCCAGTGCTGAAAGAAGTTTAATGACTTCACACGATTGGTCAAGGTGAATGAAGGCTTCAGCAAATGTGAAGAGGCATGGAGGAGTCCACTTTCAACATTGCATGGGGCTCTGCGCAGAGCTTGGCGCTCAGGATTTCCAGGCTGGAAATGATGGAAAACTCCTGAAGATACCCTATCAATCCAGACGTGATGCTGTGTGTGATGCAATTACAGCACCGGCGGAAGTGACCCAACATCTGAGTGCTGCAGCGAAAGTACAGACTGCTCTCTTGCAATCTTAGCTTGATGTCACCCACGCTCAGACCGCTGTCATGCAGTCTCAGCTTGATGCCACCCAAGCTCAAACTGCTGCCACTGTGGCTGGGTTTACCACTGTCGACTGGAGCTTGCAGGTTGTCACAGCAGCCCAGCAATCTGTGCTCCAATGGATTGCTAGGAATGGTGTGGCGCTGCCCCAGGGGAGTGACAGTGGGTCAGTGGAGCAGGACCCTGCTGTCCTTTCTCAGAATGACAGCATTCCGTTATTGCCTTTGTCGCTGACTAGACAGCTGCTGCCCATGCCAAGGTGGTGCAATCTACAGCTGGGCATTTTACGGCCAGAGCTACTCGAGGTCATCCTGCAAGGCCATCTAAAGTCTCCCTCATGGAAACTCAGCAGCCTTCCACCAGCCAAGCTGCAGCCTTTGGGGGAGCACTTCGTAGGAGCACTAGATCAGGGAAAGGCACCCGAGCGACAGGCACTAAGGGAATGCACAGAAGTGATTAATTCACATCATGTGTAAATATATGTCAATTAATTTTGTTTGGAATCTTTTGTGGTGTTTCTCGTTTCATCTTTGTGCCAAGGAAAATGCTGTGATATTGCGTGACCGAGGGATGGTATGATGGGAATGTGGTGAGCAACAGGGATCTGGGCTTTCATTCATTGGAATTGGAGACTGATGCCCGTTCGGAAGAGGGATTGGCTGCCTGCCTCCTTCCTTCGTTCCCCATCATCTTCCTATATCTCATCTGCCTTCACCTCCAGCTCCTAAGGTGGTCCCGCAATTCCTGGTGGCAAGGACTGCGCCCTTATGATGGTGGAAGCATGGCCCTCATTATATGAGTGCTAGGCATGAGGAGTCATGAGCTAGGTGTAGAGCGAATAGCCCTCGTCTCTGAATAGCCACTCTCGAGTTTCATGTGGTGGCTGGAAGCTTGCTGGCAGACTGGGCTGATGTAGAATGAAGGCATCATGATTGCTGCCAGGATACCGGGCGCTGACCATCAGGAAGTGCTGGACGTGGTCACACACCAACTGCACATTAAGTGAGTGGTAGCCTTTGCAGTTACGGAACATCTCAGGATTGTTATATGGTGCCAGTAAAGTCATGTATGTGCAGTCGATGGCGCTCTAGGTCCGTGCAGCAGAGCAGGTCTCCAATCGTCTTGGATAACCCTTACCAAGACCTAGCTCTATCAAGCCCGTGTGTTGGCTGGTATGCAACGGCCACCACACGTTAAAAAAAATTCACGCACGGGCATCTTCCACCCTTCAGGATGTAGCTCAGGACCTGGAATTTTAGGTCCTTCATTGGAACACCTGTGAACTTATTCTTTTTTGGCGTGGAAGCAAGTCTTCCTCATTTCAAGGGACTGCCTATGATGATGATGATGATGCACCATAAGAAAGACCGCTATCCAGGCAAAGCCACATGCATGCTCGTCCTGCTTCTCCCTGCTCAGAGAGAAGAAAATATAGTCCCTTCTCCTGGTGTAGAGAGGCTCAGCGACCTCCCAGACGCAGTCATGGAGAGCAAACTGTGAGATGTTAGCTATGTCTTCCAGACTGGAAGGATCCGCTTTCGGAGAAACTGAGGGCCACGATGACCTTGACGGCCACTGGGAAAGCCATATTCACCCTGCTCTTAGGATGGTTACAGGAGGTGTCAAGAGTTCTATATCCAACTCCTTGGTGAAGCGTAGCCTCCTAATACACTGCTCATGACTTAAATGGATACAAGAGAAGTGCTCTCAGAAGACCCTAGATGGTTGAGGCCTCCTGTTGACAACCCTCCTCCTCATCTGTCTGCACGCATCTTCTTGTCTTCTTCGCTGCCTCCGCTTCCTCTCCCTAAGATACTTGAGCATCGGGGGAACTGCCAGTAGAGTCCCCTGACTATGAGCAAGTGATGTGAGCAAATGCCTTTAAATAAAAATAAAGGCATTCGCCACTTGCAAAAACACTCCCTGTTACCTTAGAACTTTGAAAGAAGTTAATAAAGCTGCTGAAGTTTCAGAAAGTTGGACAGAGCCATTCAAACTACAGAAACATGTCAGGTGCAAGTTGTTGCTGATGATCCCTTTAAATACTGCTATTGGGGCTTGTCAACGCTAGCTCAGGTTGTTGCACCTAAGGCATGCCGGTAAGTGGAGCAGCAAAGTCGAAACTCGCAGATTGGGTGTCAACACTCGTTTATAATCACAATCTGCATGATCTACATATCCGTAGCAAGCGTAGACATTGGAGGCGCTGGTAGTGGGCCGAAGAGCGGCAATCGCCTTTTTTTGCCCAAATCTAGCGGTAACGGATGATGCTAAACCCCCAAATTTCTATGCCATTGTTTTGCATTTTAGCCTTGGAAACAACATCACCTCAATGAGGTTAGAAACTAGAAACTTAGACTTTTTTTTTTCAATTCAGCACAAGAAGGGGATCTTTTTCCCACAATTATTTTGGTGATGAAATATTGTATAGCCCAATCATAGAGTATCCCTTTAAAACATAAATAGAAGATACATTAGGAAGATCTGTGGGATGGGCCTTGTATTCCAGTGGAATATGATGAAATAAATCCAATCCCACAGGTCTTCACGATGTACTGTATTGTACCACATGTTCAAATTAATTGGCCAAAGTTAATTAGGTAAAGAGATAACATGATGGGTTTAATGGTGCATGATATTCCTTAGTGATTCTGTTCCAGTGCAGCTTGAGGTATTGTGAGTATCATTAATCTATCATTGCATGAGGTGAGTTTGAAATGTTTATCCTTTAAATATTCCTTTCAAATGATAATTTTAAAAAACACACAAGTTCCAGTAATTTAACAAAAAACAGTGGAAGTAACACCTGCTATAATAAAACCAAGCCTCAGCTGCTTCACTCTTTTGTTTCCCAACTACACAGTATTTCACTTAATAGAGTATCCAATCAATGAAGTGACAGTGTTATTCTCTGACAAAGACTTTGCCGTTATTTCCCAATCAGGGTATTTTCAGTACTACTTTTACCTGACATTAGCACCATTTCCATTTTACTTAGCCCATAGCACATAACAAACAGGAGCTAGAGTGAGCTATTAAAATGTGGCTTCCAGCAAACCCAGCAAGCTCAATAGGAAAAATCATGTCCTGCTATGTTATCATGATATGAAAAATTAGGAATGCCTCTTCTGGTTTAGCTGATTTCAGTTACAAGGGCCATAGGGGAATTACAGTTGGCCTCATCATTCCCAAGTTTGGCAGAAGAGAGATCAGCCAGTTATCCCACTCCTTGTGGATTTCCACCCATCCCTGTTGGTAGGTGCACTTATGTGGTTGTTGGGGAAAGGCATGATCAAGGTCAACTGTGATGTTGCTCAAGCATGAAGAATGACCACTAGGGTGAAACATCAGAGAGTTGACAGCCCCCACAGAACCTAGCCCAACAACAACTTGTATTTATATAGCACCTTTAATGGAGTGAAATGTCCCAAGGCGCTTCACAGGAGTATTATGAGACAAAGAATTTGATACCGAGCCACATAAGGAGAAATTAGGGCAGGTGACCAAAAGCTTGGTCAAAAAGGTAGGTTTTAAGGAGTATCTTGAAGGAGGAAAGAGAGGCAAAGAGGCAGAGAGATTTAGGCAAGGAATTCCAGAGCAACAAAGGCACGGCCACCAATGGTTGAGCAATTATAATCAGGGATGCTCAGGGCAGGGATGCAGAATTAGAGGAGCGCAGACATCTCAGAAGGTTGTGAGGCTGGAGGAGATTAGAGAGATAGGGAGAGGTGAGGCCGTGGAGGGATTTGAAAACAAGGATGAGAATTTTGAAATCGAGGCATTGCTTAACCAGGAGTCAATGTGAGCACAGGGATGATGGGTGAGCGGGATTTGTTGCGAGTTAGGACACGGGGAGCCGAGTTTTAGATCACCTCTAGTTTACGTAGGGTAGAATGTGGGAGGCCAGCCAGGAGTGCATTGGAATAATCAAGTCTCGGAGGCAACAAAGGCATGGATGAGGGCTTCAGCAACGGATGAGCTGAGGCAAAGGCGGAAACAGGTGAACAGCCAGTTGTCGTGGTGCATATAGGTAAAAAATGGGATGAGGTGCTACGAGACGAATTTAGGGAGCTAGGAGTTAAATTAAAAGTAGGATCTCAAAAGTAGTAATCGCAGAATTGCTACCAGTGCCACGTGCTAGTCAGAGTAGGAATCGCAGGATAGCTCAGATGAATACGTGGCTTCAGCAGTGGTGCAGAAGGGAGGGATTCAAATTCCTGGGGCATTGGAACCGGTTCTGGAGGAGGTGGGACCAGTACAAACCAGACGGTCTGCACCTGGGCAGGACCGGAACCAATGTCCTCAGGGGAGTGTTTGCTAGTGCTGTTTGGGAGGTGTTAAACTAATATGGCAGGGGGATGGGAACCTATGCAGGGAGACAGAGGGAAATAAAATGGAGTCAGAAGCAAAAGATAGAAAGGAGAATAGCAAAAGTGGAGGGCAGAGAAACCCAAGGCAAAAAACAAAAAAGGCCACATTACAGCAAAATTCTAAAGGGGCAAAGTGTGTTAAAAAGACAAGCCTGAAGGCTCTGTGCCTCAATGCGAGGAGTATTCGGAATAAGATGGATGAATTAACTGCGCAGATAGCAGTTAATGGATACAATGTGATTGGCATCACAGAGACATGGCTCCAGGGTGACCAAGGCTGGGAACTCAACATCCAAGGGTATTCAGCATTTAGGAAGGAGAGACAGAAAGGAAAAGGAGGCGGGGTGGCATTGCTGGTTAAAGAGGAAATCAATGCAATTGTAAAGAAGGACATTAGCCTGGATGATGTGGAATCGGTATGGGTGGAGCTGCGGAATTCCAAAGGGCAGAAAACGCAAGTGAGAGTTGTGTACAGACCACCAAATAGTAGTTGTGAGATTGGGGATAGCATCAAACAAGAAATAAGGGATGTGTGCAATAAAGGTACAGCAGTAATCATGGGCGACTTTAATCAACATATTGATTGGGCTAACCTAACTGGTAGCAATGCGGTGGAGGAGGATTTCCTGGAGTGTATTAGGGATGGTTTTCCAGACCAATATGTCGAGGAACCAACCAGGGAGCTGGCCATCCTAGACTGGGTGATGTGTAATGAGAAGGGTCTAATTAGCAACCTTGTTGTGCGAGGCCCCTTGGGGAAGAGTGACCAGAATATGGTAGAATTCCTTATTAAGATGGAGAGTGACACAGTTAATTCGGAAACTAGGGTCCTGAACTTAAGGAAAGGTAACTTTGACGGTATGAGGCGTGAATTGGCTAGAATAGACTGGCAAAGGATACTTAATGGGTTGACGGCGGATAAGCAATGGCAAATATTTAAAGATCACATGGATGAACTTCAGCAATTGTACATCCCTGTCTGGAGTAAAAATAAAACTGGGAAGGTGGCTCAACCATGGCTGACAAGGGAAATTAAGGATAGTGTTAAAGCCAAGGAAGAGGCATATAAATTGGCTAGAAAAAGCAACAAACCTGAGGACTGGCAGAAATTTAGAATTCAACAGAGGAGGACAAAGGGTTTTAATTAAGAGGGGGAAAATAGAGTACAAGAGGAAGCTTGCAGGGAACATAAAAACTGACTGCAAAAGCTTCTATAAATATGTGAAGAGAAAAAGATTACTGAAGACAATTGTAGGTCCCTTGCAGTCGGATTCAGGTGAATTTATAATGGGGAACAAAGAAATGGCAGACCAATTGAACCAATACTTCAGTTCTGTCTTCACGAAGGAAGATACAAATAACCTTCTGAATGTACAAGGGGACAGTGGGTCTAGTGAGAAGGAGAAACTGAAGGATATCCTTATTAGGTGGGAAATTGTGTTAGGGAAATTGATGGGATTGAAGGCCGATAAATCCCCGGGGCCTGATAGTCTGCATCCCAGAGTATTTAAGGAAGTGGCCCTAGAAATAGTGGATGCATTGGTGATCATTTTCCAACAGTCTATCAACTCTGGATCAGTTCCTTTGGACTGGAGGGTAGCTAATGTAACACCACTTTTTAAAAAAGGGAAGAGAGAAAACGGATAATTATAGACCGGTTAGCCCGACATCAGCAGTGGAGAAAATGTTGGAATCAATCATTAAGGATGAAATAGCAGCACATTTGGAAAACAATGACAGGATCGGACCAAGTCAGCATGGATTTATGAAAGGGAAATCATGCTTGACGAATCTTCTGGAATTTTTTGAGGATGTAACTAGCAGAGTGGACAAAGGAGAACCAGTGGATGTGATGTATTTGGACTTTCAAAAGGCTTTTGATAAGGTCCCTCACAAGAGATTGGTGTGCAAAATCAAAGCGCATGGTATTGGGGGTAATGTACTGGCGTGGATAGAGAACTGGTTGGCAGACAGGAAGCAGAGAGTCGGGATAAACGGGTCCTTTTCAGAATGGTAGGCTGTGACTAGTGGAGTGCTGTAGGGCTCACTGCTGGGACGCCAGCTCTTTACAATATACACTAACGATTTAGATGAAGGAATAGAGTGTAATAGCTCCAAGTTTGCGGATGACACTAAACTGGGTGGCGGTGTGAGCTGTGAGGATACTAAGAGGCTGCAGGGTGACTTGGACAGGTTAGCTGAATGGGCAAATGCATGGCAGATGCAGTATAATGTGGATAAATGTGAGGTTATCCATTTTGAGGGCAAAAACACAAAGGCAGAATATTATCTGAATGGCGGCAGATTAGGAAAAGGGGAGGTGCAACGAGACCTGGGTGTCATGGTTCATCAGTCACTGAAAGTGGCCACGCAGGTACAGCAGGCGGTGAAGAAGGCAAATGGTATGCTAGGAGATTTGAGTATAGGAGCAGGGAGGTCTTAATGCAGTTGTACAGGGCCTTAGTGAGGCCTCACCTGGAATATTGTATTCAGTTTTGGTCTCCTAGTCTGAGGAAGGATGTTCTTGCTATTGAGGGAGTGCAGCGAAGGTTCACCAGACTGATTCCAGGGATGGCTGGGCTGTCATATGAGGAGAGGCTGGGTCAACTGGGCCTTTATTCACTGGAGTTTAGAAGGATGAGAGGAGATCTCATAGAAACGTATAAGATTCTGACGGGACTGGACAAGTTAGATGCGGGAAGAATGTTCCCGATGTTGGGGAAGTCCAGAGCCAGGGGACATAGTCTTAGGATAAGGGGGTAGGCCATTTAGGACTGAGATGAAGAGAAACTTCTTCACTCAGAGAATTGTTAACCTATGGAATTCCCTGCTGCAGAGAGTTGTTGATGCCAGTTCGTTGGATATATTCAAGAGGGAGTTAGATATGACCCTTACAGTTCAGGGGATCAAGGGGTATGGAGAGAAGGTGGGAAAGGGGTACTGAAGGAATGATCAGCCATGATCTTATTGAATGGCGGTGCAGGCTCGAAGGGCCGAATGGCCTACTCCTGCACCTATTTTCTATGTTTCTATGTTTATGGAGGTGGAAATAGGTGGTATTAATTATGCTGCAGATATGTAATTGAAAGCTCATTTCAAGATCAAATATGTCACCAAGGTTTCGACACAGTCTAGTTCAGACTCAGACAGAAGTTGGATGGAGTCAGTTGCTAGAGAAGAGAGTTTGTCACTGGGGCCAAAAACAATGGCTTCGGTCTTCCCAATATTCAATTGGAGAAATTTCTGCTCATCCAGAACTGGATGTCGGACAAGCAGTCTACCAATTTAGAGACTGTGGCGTGGTCAAGAGAAGTGGTAGTGAGGGCTAGCTGGGTGATACCAGCATATACAAATAAATCGAAGGATACTGAGCGGTGTGGAGGAACAGAGGGATCTTGGAGTGTATGTCCACAGATCCTTAAAAGGTTGCACCACAGGTCGATAAGATAGTTAAAAAGGCATATGGAATGCTTTCCTTTATTAGCAGGGAGGTTATGCTAGAGCTGTGTTCAATACTAGTTCGGCCACAGCTTGAGTACTGGGTGCAGTTCTGGTCACCACATTACAGGAAGGATGTGATTGCACTAGAAAGGGTGCAGAGGATATTTACGAGGATGTTGCCAGGGTTGTAAAATTTTAGCTATGAGGAAACAGTGGATAGGCTGGAGTTGTTTTCCTTGGAACAGAGGAGGCTGAGGGGAGATTTAATTGAGATGTAGAAAATTATGATGGGCCAAGATAAAGTGGATAGGAAGGACCTATTTCCCTTCACAGAAGAGTCAGTAACCAGGGGACATAGATTTAAAGTAGTTGGTAGAAGGATTAGAGAGGAGATGAGGAAACATTTCTTCATCGAGAGGGTGGTGGGAGTCTGGAACTCACTGCCTGAAAGGGTGGTATTTAAAAAGCACTTGGATATGCAAGTAAAGAGCCGTAACATACAGGGCTACGGCCCTAGTGCTGGAAGGTGGATTAGTCTGGGTAGCTCTTTTTCACCGGGCATGGATACGATGGGCCAAATGGCCTCCTGCTGTGTTGTAATTTTCTTTGATTTCTACGATTCCATGATATATGTGGAAACTGATGGATGATGTCGCCACGGAGCAACATGTAGATGAGAAATAAGAGAGGGCCAAGGATAGGTCCTTGGGGGACACCAGAGATACCAATGCAGGGGCAGGTGATTCTCTGGCTACGATTAGATAGATAAGAATGGAACCAGGTGAGTGCAGTCCCACCCAGCTGAACGACGGTGGAGAGGCGTTGGAGAAGGATAGAGTGGTCAAGAAGAGCAAGGAGGGATAGTTTGCCTTTGTCAGTCACCAAGAATGTCATTTGTGACTTTGGTGAGCCCAGCATAAGTAAGCAAATTCAGGAGAGGAGAGCTATTTAAGAAAACAAAAACTAACACCGCTTCCATGCAGTCTAAATCCACTTGATTAAGTTACATTCTTAGTGTGCAAAGAATTGTTATTAGTTATTTTCTGGTCAATGGTGAACCCCAGGATGTTAATGTTGAGGGATTCGATGATGGTAACGCCCTGAATTTCAAGAGGTGGCAACTAGATTCTTTCTTGTTGGAGACAGTCATTGTCTGGCACTTTTGTAGCACAAATGTTACTTGCCACGTATCAGCGGTAAGAATACACAATTTTCTACTTTTATTTGCTGTAATTATGCTTTAAAATGGCTGAACTTAAAAATTGACCAAATTCTTATAACCCAGTATACCTTGCAAGGCAGAGAGATCTCTTTGTTGAACTTTTGCAGCTGCGAAAATGTTTATTATCGATAAAAATTCTGTGAAGGTCTGTGGAAGCAGGACTATTCAACCAGTAACATCCTCTGACAAAGCGCAGTAACTGTCCTTGGAGCCCACGGATTGATAAGACTGCAAAAATAACTTGTTCTTACAGAAGCTACATTGAATTAAAATATAACACATTTTTTAAAAAAGAATGGAAAAAAAACTGCAGACTTTTTGATAAGAAGGAACTGAAGACCAATTATTCCACCATTGGTATAGTTTGGGACAGCACGCAGTGGGCCGGATGAAATTTTTTTAGGTATAATTGGACTGTGAAAAAAAATTTTGTGGCTGCAGTCAAGAGGGCAACTTGGTCAGTTGCCAACCAAAAGAGCCACGGACTAATTACTGGACGCTTGACCACCGCTGGTGTTAGTTATGTGTGAGTTTTTGCTTATAATTGTTTGAATGTAAGGTAAATAAACTGTTCAACAGCACGTCTTACGGGATAGAGTTTATGCAGGTTATGAAATGGGCAGAAACTATTGTGCATTGATGCTATTGGATTGTTACTTGTGCTCTTTTGTTGATTTTTAAGTGAAGGTTACACCGTGAGGGGAAACGAGATCTCCATGTCTTGAATTGTCTGTTCCACCTCTAAACTGTTAGATAACGAGTCTTACATAGCCTTTGCCTGACTGTCGTCCAGGTCTTGCTGCATGCGGGCATGAACTGCCTCATTATCTGAGGAGTGCAAATGGAACTGAACACTGTACAATCATCAACGAACATCCCCACTTCTGACCATATGATGGAGGGATGGTCATTGATGAAGTAGCTGAAAATGGTTGGGCCTAGGACACTGACCTGAGGAACTCCTGCAGTGATATCCTGGGACTGTGATGATTGGCCTCCAACAACACAACCATTAACCTTATGTGCTAGGCATGACGCCAGCCTGTGGAGAGTTTTTCCCGTTTCCCATTAACTTCAATTTTACTAGTTCGCCTTGCTGCCACACTCAGTCAAATGCTGCCTTGACGTCAAGGGCAGTCACTCTCACCACACCTCTGGAATTCAGTGTTTTGTCCATGTGTGGACCAAGGCTGTAATTAGTTCTGGAATCGAGTGGTCCTGGAACCCAAACTGAGCTTTGGTGAGGAGGTTACTGGTGAGTAAGTGCTGTTTGATAGCACTATTGACGAGACCTTCCATCACTTTGTTGATGAGAGTTGACTAATGGGATGGTAATTGGCTGAGTTGGACCTGTTCTGCTTTTTGTGGACAGGACATACCTAGGCAATTTTCCACATTGTCAGTTAGATGCCAGTGTTCTAGCTGTACTAGAACAGCTTGGAGAGAGGCGCAGATAGTTCCGGAGCACACATTTTCAGCACTACAGCTGAGATGTTGTAGGGGCCCATAGCCTTTGCTGTATTCAGTACGCTCAGCTGTTTCTTGATATCATGTAGAGTGAATTGAATTGGCTTAAGATTGGCTTCTGTGATGGTGAGGGATCTCAGGAGGAGGGCCAAGATGGATCATCCACTCCCACTTCTGGCTGAAAATGGCTGCAAATACTTCAGCCTTGTCTTTTTCACTCTCTCCTGGTTTATGAACTCAGATGGAAAGCTACTTCCTCCCACTTTTATTCTACCTAAACAGTTCTGAGTACAACACGGAGAATAATAATGTGACTTTCACTTTCACAGTGCAACTCATATATTTCCGAAGTACATATTACTTCAAGGCAGCATTTGATCGAGTGTGGCAGCAAGGCGAACTAGTAAAATTGAAGTTAATAGGAATCGGGAAAAGCTCTCCACAGGCTGGTGTCATGCCTAGCACATAAGGTTAATGGTTGTGGCCACGCAGTGCTCTAGAGCTTCTGCGCAGCCGACTCACCGGCTCTTAAATGGGAAAATCGCACATGTGCAGTATTTTGAATGGGCCTAAAACAAAACTGCTGCTTATATTCAGGCTGTATTCTGGTGCTGTGCTCAATAAAGACTCCCTGCATCGTATTCTCAAATTAAATTAATGATCAGTCAGTGTATGGCACTATTATAGAATGTGCAATCAGCCAAGGTGCTTTGCTCCAGTGCCAGTACCTTCTGTACTGCCAGACTTTACATTAATTATATTTATTGCCTTGCTTTGCAAGTGTTCAAGTGATTACAAGTGTCACTGTAAAAATTTACTTCACGCTCTCAAGATTTGAAACAGGAATTAACTTCATGCCTGCAGGTTAGAGGTTGGTTCCTTGCTGAAACAAGATAGCTGCTCTCCAACCATGCACTTTAATCAACTCTCGTTTAGAGAGTCTGACTTTGCCTTCGTTAGGAAGAGATTGTTTTTTAATTTAAGTTACAAATTCACAAGATGGGATAAAGATCAGGCCATTCAGCAAAATCATCCATTCAGAGAGAACTTACAATTCCCCGCTTCACAGCATCCAATGAAATAATTCCAGGATTTTCATCTCCACCATTCAACCCGAGATCCATCCAAATGTTCCTTACTCTTTCTGTGCACAAAACTTTTTGCAGCCTTTATCTCATACTGACTTCAATGTCATGGTGGTAGGAACTGGGTTAAGTAACAAAATTACATGCAGTCTGAGCTTAAACCTTCACCCCTATAACTTTTATTTAGAGCTGTCCACCTGCAGAGTAAAATCAAGCCACTCAGGAAGTTACCATATTGTGTCAGGTTGGCTTGGTTGCATTTGTAGCTCTGGGCGAGGAGGTGTAGATTTGAGCTCCACACCAGGACTCGAGTTTATAACCTGGAGCTGCAATGTCAGAATCGCATCCTTTCAATGAAATGATGGGCCGAAAATTGCGACCTCACTGGGTGCGTACGAAGTGCACACGCACCCGGTGAGGCCTCGCCAAAGCCGGTTCTCGACCCACAGGAAGGACATCTGTGCAGCAGAGATTGGGCTATTTGCCCAACTCTTGCCCAGCAAATGTCCTTCAAACTCTTACCCCCGGTAAAAGCAGGCGAATAGCCTACTTTTAACAAGCGTAAGAGTTTTAAATAGAAAAATTAAATTTAATTACTCATTTTTATATTAAAAACCCTGTCCATTAAGTTAAGTTTATTTTAACCCTATTAAAAGACACAAAAAAAATCCAAAATATATATTTATTTCTAAAACATTTAATTACATTTAATTTCAATTCATTTTAAATATGTGAGCTGCTTTTTTAATTTATTGTGTTGTGCTCCTTGTTTTAGGGGGTTATTCTCATTGATATTAATGGGAGATCCGTACAAACAGAGCTCCCATTATTATGAATAAGAATACTAGATATCCATTGGTGGTCCAGGCCCACGTGATCCCAGGATATGCTTACGTATCGAGGACAGGTTCCCGTACACTGCACAGTGAATGAAGGCCTCCAACGGGAATCCTACATTCCTCCAGGACCACCAGGTATTTTTGTAGAATTTTTTCAGGTTGGAGGCATTTGTCCAAAGGAAGCTTCTGACCGCAATTTTCCCCCCAATAACCTAGAGTCCTCTCTGCCTGTTCATGTCGATGTTAGAAACTGTAATGGGAAGATGCTAGGGTTAGTGTTTTGGAAGGACGAGATCAAATGGCCCAAACAACCAACATCATGCAAGCCTACTTGTAATACCCAAAGAGCCAGGACTCCTCTCGGTGCCAGTGTGAGAGGCATGAGTGCATTAATGAGGAATGTGATAAGATGTTCTATCAGTATAGAACTCACACACAAAGCACACTCTGTCACAAGCTGTAAACTATATTCCACAATGGTTCCAACTCTTTCCAGCCCTTTCCTGACCTCCCTCTTACCAATGGACAGCTGCGACCAACAGTGCTCCAACATACAGACAGGCGTTGAGTTTTAAAACATTACTAAATGTTGCAAATGTAACATTGTATGGAGTGTGTTCAACTGAAAAGTCAGAATCGTAAACATTAGAAAGTAAGATATTGTGACACAAACGTGTTTACTTGTTTCCTGTTTTTTCTGTTTTAAAAATACTGGTTGGAGATATGCATTTTTTTGCTGATCTCCAATTCCTGTGACATTGTATTAGAAGCAGGACTGCAAGAAATCTTCATCCTTCATGAGACCACAGAGGGGTGCAGGGGTAGATACAGCATGTGATCCTAGAATGCCGCTAACCAGTGCCTCTGAAGTACAAGGAAACAAGGGGTGATAAAATATTAAATATACAAACATTTCCTTCATTTTCTTGGCTTGAAAAGAGGTACACTGATGTACCAGTTCTATTTGTAGAATGATTTGTACGCATTATTTATTGAACTGAGTTACTGATGCTGCTGTATGTAGTTGGAGGACATATACAATTAATAAGGGTGCATCATAATCATAGGCAGTCCCTCGAAACGAGGATGACTTGTTTCCACGCCAAAAAAGGATAACTTCACAGGTGTTCCAATGAAGGATCTAAAATTCCAGGTCCTGAATTACATCTTGAAGGGTGGAAGATGCCTGTGTATGGATTTTTTAACGTGTGGTGGTCGTTGCACACCAGCCACCACACGGGCTTCACAAAGCTAGGTCTTGGTCCAGTGGCAAGGGTTACCCAAGACGACTGGAGACTCGCTCCACTGCACGGGCCCAGCGCGTACACATAGCGCAGTGTGAGCTGGCCCGTGCTGGCCCTGGGCCCCGAACCCGCGCCTCTCCTGGGCCCCAATCACGTCCCTTTACATTCTCTCGCCGCTCCTTCACTCCGACCTCACTGCTCCTGCTGTATCTGCCCACGCTCCAATCATCGACTGGACTTTGATGACGTCACTCTTCGCTGCCGTCGCAGCTCGTGCTGATCCCTGAAGTAGTACGCCTCCACTCTGCTCCCAGGCCACTGCTCGCCGCTCCTTTTATGGCCCTGACCTGCGCTGGTGTTCTTACGCAGGTCAGGGCCTCCACGCTGCATTGGTGCATTAGGCAAATAACAGCAGAGCGGATGATGATCATGGAGGTTGTTATACTGAAGGTGGCAATGATAGCTATAAAATAACTCAAATTTAGATATTGCCTTTCACATGCACAGGATGTCCCAAAACACTTCACAGCCAATTAGTTAATTTTTATGACTTGCAATCTCTGTTGTTTTTTTTAGGGAAAAAGGCAGCAGCCAATTTACACACAGCAAGATCCCACAAATAGCAAATGGGATAAATGACCAATTAATCTGTTTTTGTGATGTTGGTTGAGGGATGAATGTTGTCTAGAGCACACAGAAAGAGAACTCTCTGCTCTTCTTCAAAAAGTGCCATGAGATCTTTTACATTCACCTAAATCGACAGATGGGGCCTCAGTTCAACACCTCATCTGAAAACTAACGCTGAACAATGCAGTACTCTCAGTGCTACACTGAATGGTCAGCCTAAATTATGCGCTCAAGTTCTACAACTTTTGTGGCTCAGAGGCAACTTCTTACAGTGTGGAGTCTGCACTTATGGATTAAGGAGTAATTCAGAAAATATATTTTCCCTTGAAGAAAGTACTTTTTTTTTTACACATAAAACCCTATTTATACAAATGTAGCTTCATGCCAAGTATTTTGACATCACTATGCAGTTTCATGCTAAGTTGTCATTCAAGGCAATTGAATAACATCCTGTGACAAACAGGCTATCTACATGATAGATACTAGAGCCCGGATCCTATGTTCAATTATCATTGAATGGGTAATGAATTGGTAGCCATATAAAAGTCTGAAAATATAATGGTCTGCAGTTTGCAGATCATTCTGCCCGTGAAACGTGCAGTATTTTGGCACATTGCAGCACAATCATGGCCCCCCAAAAATCCAGGCAAAGCAAAAGCTCTTTTATCCACAATAATGAGGATTGATTTGAAAATGCTAACTATTAGTCTTAAACATGGGGTATGTCTGAAAATGAAGATATGTACAATAAAATAAGGAAAATGAATGTTAAGTACTTTTGAAGTGCAGTCACTGTTGTAATGTAGGAAAATGGAGATGTCTCTTACACATTATCTGAGGATGCGCGAGGACCAAATCTAGCCAGACAAATGTGGTACTGGTCACTTGTGTCCTATCTGGTTTCTACACTCCTTGATGCTTTAGAAATTGAACCATACAAATTTTGGGAATTTTGTTTCAAGACATCACTCGTATAGGTTGATTCCATGCTCCCAGCGGGGAGCCAAGCTGATGGCGTAGCTCTATCTCATTCCTGCTGTTCTTTTGAGTGCAGCTTCCCTCAGTCATGGCGGCATGGGACTTAGGTCAAACCGCAGAGGTTTTAAATTTTTCTTTATATGGAGCAGATATTTATTTTCGTCTTCTGTGTCAACGAAGTACAGGCTTCATCTGTATTTTCAGACATAAGACTGTCCTATCCTGCAGCCGCACGTCCTCCAGAAACTCTTCCACTTTGGTAACATCGTTTATTCGGTCGATTTGTTTCCCACTAGCGGAGATTGGAGCTAAGGGAAATGCAGCGAAATGGCATGTAGTGCCAGGTATAAAAGATCTGGCAGATAATGAGGACATTGGATGGTTTGAGCACAGATAATGGAGGTTCCAAGGAGACACTTTCCTGTTGTAGGAGATGGGCCGAGTCAGTAATAATTACAGGAATGATTCCATGCCTCTGTGAACTGGACCAAACACAATGATGTTACCAAAGTGGAAGAATTTCTGGAGGACGTGCGGCTGCAGAATAGGACAGTCGGTGGTCTTATGTCTGAAAATACAGATGAAGCCTGTACTTCGTTGACACAGGAGACGAAAATAAATATCTGCTCCATATAAAGAAAAATTAAAACTTCTGCGGTTTGATCTAAATCCTATGCTGCCATGACTGAGGGAAGCTGCACTCAAAAGAACAGCAGGAATGAGATAGAACTACACCATCAGCTTGGCTCCCCGCTGGGAGCATGGAATCAACTTATACGAGTGATGTCTTGTACAAATCTCTGGACAGTAGAGGAAAGGATATTCCGAACGTGGCCCTCATCCTGATGGCCACCTTTGTGTGCAGCTGCATCAAGCTGTGCACAGACCCCCGGTACGCAAACACCAAGTGTTGAGGTTCTACCTGTCCCCGGTGTTGCGAAGAATGGGTCTGGCCACGCTGCGGCGAAACGGCCCCACCAGCTGGACCATGCCTGTCCACCTGCCCTTCGTGGAA
Source organism: Pristiophorus japonicus (assembly GCF_044704955.1). Classification (NCBI taxonomy): domain Eukaryota; kingdom Metazoa; phylum Chordata; class Chondrichthyes; family Pristiophoridae; genus Pristiophorus; species Pristiophorus japonicus. The sequence goes on from NC_091990.1 coordinate 14,091,884, forward strand.
AAGTTTTTCACAAAAAACCCCTTTGACCACAAAGCCATAAAACAGTGGTCAGCACGCAAGGTCCTGGATGCCCTACGAAAGGAGAGGGAGGACCCTGTCGGGTGGTTCCCCGAGCAGACTGTCGAACTCGTTTGGCAGAACAGCTCATCGCCAGAGCTTTCACACAAGCACCAAGATGTAGCTTGGTCAGCGGTGAGGAGGGCCCTACCCGTCAGAGCATTCATGCACAGCCGGCGTCTCAGCAGCACGGCACGGCGGACGAGACTGTCACCCACCTCCTTCAGGATTGCGTCTTTGCAAGGCAGGTCTGGAAAGAGATACAGTGGTTGCTGTCTAGGTTCATCCCGACAGCTCCGTAACACAGGACTCTGTGCTCTACGGGCTGTTCCCAGGGACACACACCGAGACAGACATCACCTGCTGCTGGAGGGCCATCAACTCGATGAAAGACGCACTTTGGTCTTGCCAAAACTTGCTGGTCTTCCAGAGCAAGTTGATGTCCAGACTGGCGCAATCCAAGATCCAGGACTACGTGCTGAGGGACGCATTAAAAATTGGTGCAGCCGCCGCAAAGGCACGGTGGGAAAGAGCCACAGTTTAAAGCCCTTCCGCCACGGTAAATCCAGGGGCTGGTATCAGTATAAAACTCCCCTCGGGCTGCAATGGTAAACCTTTTGTATACATAGAGCACCATGATCTGCAAACATCTATGTTGTGGCATGTATAATGCAAGTTCTGTTGCGTAATGCATGTTGGAAAGAAATGTAACTGTACCCTCACTGTGTAGCATATGGTGACACATGTAATCTAATTTGATGAATGTACCACAATGTATCCTGGATTGTATAAATTGTACCTTGAAATGTAAAGTAAAGAAATGTATTGAATGGAACTGCGGTCAGCATCCAAATGTAATGTATGGAATTGCTGACCGCATCCAAATGTACTGAACTGCTTTCGAATGTATTGTGCAAATTTTTATATGAATAAAGTATATTTTGAAATAAAAAAAAATACGAGTGATGTCTTGAAACAAAATTACCAAAATTTGTATGATTCAATTTCTAAAGCATCAAGGTATGTAGAAACCAGATAGGACACGAGTGACCTGTACCACATTCGTCTGGCTAGATTTGGTCCTCGCACATCCTCAGATAATGTGTAAGAGACATCTCCATTTTCCTACATTACAACAGTGACTGCACTTCAAAAGTACTTAATTGACTGTGAAGCACTTTGGGACATTTGGAGATCATGAAAGGTGCTTTATAAATGCAAATGTTTTTCTTTACTTCACAACTGGACTTAAAAAAAGTAATTAATTATATAAAGTGCTCTGACTTGTTTCAGCGTGAAAGGCACTATAACAGTTCAAGAATTATTACAATCAGTGAATGGGGATTTTTTTTAATTGACAATCTAAATGAAGGGAAAGACCCACAGTGAAGAACACCAGCAGGTTTGGAAAAGTGTAGGATAAAAAAGGGGAGAAATTGAGAAGTAATGATTCAGTGACAGCAAGCTTGGGTTTTAGAAACCTGTAAATATTAGGAGGAAGAAAATGTCGAGGGAAGTAAGGAAATCCATAATTTTGAGATCCTGGAGACAGAAAGAGTCAGGGAGAGACAGAAAGAGAGAGAAAAAAGATAGAGAGAGAGACAGAGGCCAGGGTATCGCCAGAGAGGCGGATTCGATGCGGGCGGCTGTGGTGCAACATGGGAAACCTGTTCCGCTCTCTCCCTTCAATCTTTTTTTTGACAGTCTTTTGCAACATTGAGCTACTGCAAAAACTGAAACACTGCACAAAGGTGCACAGCTGCACCTAGGCTCTCCCGTGACTCCTTCCAGATGCTTATGGAGGGAGTCACGGCACGCAGGGAGGTTCTCTTCGAAGAGATCTCCTCAGAACACCAACATAGCCTGGTTGCACATTGCACGAGGGCACAAAGCAGGGATGTTGTCTGGAGGAGCTGGCTGTGGTGACGCAAACCTTGCAATGATCTCAGTAGATCACGAAACAGTACTGCAAAGCCACACTCAACCTCATCCTGCTGTGCCACTCATCACATCCCCATCACTCTGCCTTCCCTACCCTATTCCTGCACATCCTTACCCACACCAACTTACCTTGCATCTCCACCCAACCCTCTCTCAGGGATCAGTTCCCCATTTCACTCGCCACCCTCACACTCAACCTCATCCTTGTCCAATCATATCAACTGAAATAATAACACACAAGGGTAGGCAGTTGGGTCCTTTAGTCAATGTTCATGTATTGTTAATGTTGATGTATTGACAAACATTGAAATCTTTATTTTGAGGACTTGCGTTCTTGGACAGATTTGTGGGCAGCTTTGGAAGTGGCTTATTGAGTTTTAGTGAATGGTGAGATATAAAAGTACCCCCCCCACAATGGTCATGAGTGTGAAAGTAATGGGTTGGACATTGCAGGGATGCTTTATGGAGCTTGTGTGGGGTGGTGCCAACCTGGCACATCATGTGACAGTCAGGGTGTACAGCGTGAAGTGAAGTAAATGTGGCCATGTTGAGGCCATCACTGGCCTCTCGGGCAGTAACGTGGTCGGATGCTGATGCCCTGTGTACTGTGCAGCATCAGGTGATTAAGGAGAAGGTTGGTGTTGTTGGTGGTGATGCTGGTGAGTTTAGTGATGTTGGTGTTGGGGCTGATCATGGTGGGATTCTAAGGACCAAGGTGAGAAGGGCACCGATGCTGCTGGAATAGATGGCAGGTGAGGTTGAGATGACAAAAGCGGCCCATCCATGGTGAGAGTGATTGCTCCGAGGAGGTGATAGTGAATAGAGAGTTTACTGCAAACACTTCCAAAGTGCATACAGCTCAACTACTCTTCCAAACCCTGAAGGCTTCAGCTTCTGACATTGGAAAGTGAACAGCTGTGAAATGGTAGCTTTTATACCACTTCTGCAGCTGTCAACTAACCAAAGCAATAGAGTCTCATTGAGAATCCAACACACTTACCTGGTGTGAAACCCGAAGCACGACAAACCAGTCGAAAGTTTGGTAAAATTGTAAGTGCCTGCTTTTAATCCTCTTAACTAGCATTTAAGTTCCTTTTAATGATGTTAATTACCGGTCTTGCCGCTTGCTGTCAGGTCTGCTCTCCGAATGCACATCTGATAGCTGAGAAACTCACACAGCGGTGGGTTCAGAGTGGTATCCCGACCAGCTGTCAATCAGGGCTGGGAAGATTTCAGCCAGAGATTCAGATTGAAAACTAAAGAATGATTGGCGAGAGCATGACACTAATTTTCTTAGATCTTGTCCAGGTGTGTTAGAAGATCCTCCCCTAAAACGTTAAGTTTTTGAAGAGATTTGGGCTTGTAAGAGTATTCAGAACTATTAGGGAACATTGTGTTTGCCACAATAGGGGGAACTGAGCCTTTTGGATTAACAGCACTTGCAATGGGCCGATGGACATATTTGGAAACACAGAATGACCAAAGGGCAGCAAAACAAACAGGAGAAATGATCAGCAACGGGTAACTAATTTGGCAGAGGCTATACTTGTGGGCAGCTGTTCAGTGCTGAGGCAGAATTGCTCCACAGGCTTTGTTGAAAGAATTACTGATTTTTTTATTTATTTGAAAAGCTATTCATTTCCAGAAGCATTTTAAATTTCTCTCTCTCAGAAATTCCAGTTACACTAATTTAGCACACAACAGCACAGACTGGGAATGCAAGGCATAACTTCAGCTTTTTAAAATGGATGAAGGTTGTTTTGACCCCTGCTTACATGAGTGTCCATTAAATGGTCGACACAGCCTCAGAACAAACTCAACAGCCAACTTTTATCATAGGCAGGGACTGTAGCTGCACCAGGGTTGTTCTGGAATTAAAGACTATTTCCAGGGCACTGCTGCGAGCAGCCCATGAGGGCATTAAAAAAAAATGCCCGTTTTCTTTTTAAACTTTCTTTGAACACTTTCTTATAAAAATATAGGGATGGGAAAAAGACTGTTTGATTGAGAGTTAGGAATCATACAAATGGGTAATGATGAGTCTGTTTGCTTTACCATTGGCTCAGGAAGGCGATGTGTCCCGAGGAGGGCGTGTTGAGCGACAAATGGCAGAAGCGTGGGGGCAGGGCAGTTGGAGGCGGTAGGTCATGTGATTAAAGCTCCTGGATTATGTTGAACAAGAGTGGACAACCCTAAGCTGGACCTGCAGATTCCACCTGTACCACTATATCCAATGATGCCTTTTTATTATATTGCTGCACATCATAAGGTGACAAAATAGAGAGATATAAATTCAACATTAACAGCTCAACAAAGCCCCATCTTATGATCAGCACAGACACAGTCAGTTAAAAGTGCCACTTCCCTTCCCACAAAGAATCGTTTTAAATGAAAAAAGATAGTGATTTGTGATCAGACTCTGGTCCTTTCAGACAATGCAACCCTTTTTTCAAATATATATTTATAAATATTTTATCACCTTGTTATTGTAGTGGTGCCTTAAAATCATTTGTCTTCTTAAAGTTGGCACAATATCCTGTGCGAGGTGGAAATCGTAACAATAAAAATGTAACAGTAGAATATAAGTATGAGGAAACATAGAAAAATAGGTGCAGGAGTAGGCCATTCGGCCCTTTGAGCCTGCACCACCATTCAATAAGATCATGACTGATCATTCACCTCAGTACCCCTTTCCTGCTTTCTCTCCATACCACTTGATCCCTTTAGCCGTAAGGGCCATGTCCAACTCCCTCTTGAATATATCTAACAAACTGGCATCAACAACTCTCTGCGGAAGAGAATTCCACAGGTTAACAACTCTGTGCAGAAGTTTCTCCTCATCTCAGGCCTAAATGGCTTACCCCTTATCCTTAGACTGTGACCCCTGGTTCTTGACTCCCCCAACATCAGGAACATTCTTCCTGCATCTAACCTGTCCAGTCCCGTCAGAATTTTATATGTTTCTATGAGATCCCAGTGAATACAGGCCCAGACGATCCAGTCTCTCCTCATATGTCAGTCCTGCCATCCCAGGAATCAGTCTGGTGAACCTTCGCTGCACTCCCTCAATAGCAAGAACATCCTTTCTCAGATTAGGAGACCAAAACTGAACACAATATTCCAGGTGAGGCCTCACCAAGGCCCTGTACAGCTGCAGCAAGACCTCCATACTCCTATACTCAAATCCCCTAGCTATGAAGGCCAACATGCCATTTGCCTTCTTCACCGCCTGCTGCACCTGCATGCCAATCTTCAATGACTGATGTACCATGACACCCAGGTCTCGTTGCACCTCCCCTTTTCCTAATCTGCCACCATTCAGATAATATTCTGCCTTCGTTTGCCACCAAAGTGGATAACCTCACATTTATCAACATTATACTACATCTGCTATGAATTTGCCCACTCACCTAACCTGTCCAAGTCACCCTGCAGCCTCTTAGCATCCTCCTCACAGCTCACACCGCCACCCAGCTTAGTGTCATCTGCAAACTTGGAGATATTACTCTCAATTCCTACATCTAAATCACTGATGTATATTGTAAATAGCTGGGGTCCCAGCACTGAGCCCTGCGTCACCCCACTAGTCATTGCCTGCCATTCTGAAAAGGACCCATTTATCTCGACTCTCTGCTTCCTGTCTGCCAACCAGTTCTCTATCCACGTCAATACATTACCCCCAATAACACGTGCTTTAATTTTGCACACCAATCTCTTGTGTGGGACCTTCTCAAAAGCCTTTTGAAAGTCCAAATACACCACATCTACAATCTACACTACTAGTTACATCCTCAAAAAATTCTAGAAGATTTGTCAAGCATGATTTCCCTTTCATAAATCCATGCTGACTTGGACCGATCCCGTCACTGTTTTCCAAATGCGTTATTTCATCTTTAATAATTGATTCCAACATTTTCCCCACTACTGATGTCAGGCCATGATCAGACAGTACAGCGCTCTGGTCAGACTGCACCTTGATGCCTATGTCCAGAAACAAAGCAGATATTTAATCGCGGGAGGCAGTGCAGTGAAGAGCCGCAACCCTGATCCCGAATGTAAAAGGTATGAGAAAGACTGAAGAGATTTGGGCTTTTCAACATTGAAGGTAACCTTATAGATGTATGCAAGATTATTAAAGAGTATGGAGAAGGTAAATCCAGCAGCATATTACTTGAAATTCAATTGCGAGAGTAAAATAAGAGAGATACAGCTTCAAACAAGTAAAAAGTAAATTTAGGACAAAGCGTCAACAACACGTAAAATGAACTGCCAGAGAGAACAGTGGAAGCCAAAACTCTGGTATAATTTAAAAATCAATCACATGCTGCAATGGGGGAACTATAGGGTCTTGCTGGATGGATGATCGAAGTTGGGCCTCCTGACCGTGCTCAACATAATTATCCTGTTATCTGTGATAATTTATTCAATCTACAGTCTGAGCTGAATCATCTGATCTGAGTTCCCACTGGGGTTCGTTAGCCTTCCTGGGCTGGGGCTGGGCTAGGGAGAGAGAGAAAATCAGCCAGTATTTCTGTTCCAGCCATTATCCAATGGTACCTGCTAGAATGTGAGTAAGTGAGTGAGTGAGTGAGTGAGTATATACGCGCCTCTGTCTGTGTGTGTGACTGTCAGTGCCAAACTTCCTCTAAGGTTCCCCCTGCCCTAGCCCTGAACTTGCACCTTTCTCCAGTTTCTCTCCAATCTCCCCTCATGACCTCTCCACGCTCATCTTGTCCATGAGACCCACTTCCTGCTCCCTTGACCGATTCCCACCAAACTGCTGACCACCCAACTTCCTTTTCTGTCTCCCATGTTAACTGACATTGTCTCAGGTACTGGTCAGTTACTGTCCCCCTCTCCCTCAAATTTGTCATCGCCCCTCTCCTCAAAAAAACAATCTTTGGCCCCTTAGTCCTTGCAAACTACCGCCCCATCTCCAACCTCCCTTTTCGCTCCAAAGTCCTTGAACATGTTGTCGCCTCCCAAATCTGTGCGCATCTTTCTCACAAGACCATGTTTGAACGCCTCCAATCAGGTTTGCGCCCCTGCTACAGTAGCAAAATGGTTCTCATCAGTCATAAATTACATCCTTTGTGACTGTGACAAAGGTTAGCTATCCCTCTTCGACTTGTCTGCTCTCGTCTGTATCCAGCCTTATCTATCAAATCGTAGCCAGAGAATCACCTGCAATAGCTTCTCTTCCTGCTCCTGCATTGTTACCTCTGGTGTCCCCCAAGGATCTATCCTTGGCCCCTCCTATTTCTCATCTACTTGCTGCTCCTTGGCGACATCATCAGAAAACACAGTCAGTTTCCACATGTACACTGACGACATCCAGCTCAACCTCACCACCACTTCTCTCGATCCCTCCACAGTCTCTAAATTGCCAGACTGCTTGTCCGACATCCAGTACTGGATCAGCAGAAATTTTCTCCAATTAAATATTGGGAAGACCAAAGTCATTGTATTAGATATCGCCACAAACTCTGTTCCCAAGCCACTGACTCCATCCTACTCCCTAACATCTGTCTGAGGGTGAACCACACGGTTTGCAACCTTGGTGTCATATTTGACCCTTAAATGAGTCTCCAACCACATATCCGTGGCATAACTAAGACAGGCTGTAATATCGCCCGTCTCTGCCCTTGCCTCAGCTCTTTCACTGCTGAAACTCTCATCCATGCCTTTGTTATCTCTAGACTTGATTATTCCAATGCACTCCTGGCTGACCTCCCACGTTCTACCCTACATCCAAAACTCTGCTAAGCCAGTGTCCTAACTCGCACCAAGTCCCGTTCACCCATCACCAATATGCCCTCTAATTTTTTATTTGTACTTAGCGGGCCACGAACACCTTTGAAGGCGACCTTTTCGTCCATGAGCAAATTTTAAAACACCATGAACTTTTACAACAATGACAGCAACAACTTAAAAGCATATATACAGTAATGCCATATGGCCATCCCACCTCTCAAATCATGGGACAATCAGACAAGGTTCTATACAAGTTTAACATAATTTCTATACTTTTGAATTCTATTCCTCTAGAAATGATTTCCAGTGCTTTATTTGCATTTTTATGGCTTTTTTCGCCTGTGTTGCTTCTTTTAATGATTTGTGAATCTATACCCCGAGATCCGTTTGCACCTCTACCCCATTTAGACTTTTATTTTCCAAGGAGTAGATAGCCCCCTTATTCCTCCTACCAAAATGCACCACCTCACACTTATCTATATTGAAATTCATTTTTCATTTACATGCCCATTCTGCAAATTTGTTTATAGTAAAATTAATTAAAAGCTTTTAGTTCGTCATGTACAAACTCGATATAAAAAAATACTTGTCAGAAATGACTGGGATATAACAGAACTGTATAATAATGCATTAACACTTCAGAAACATCACTTAGTTGCACAGTTCTGCATCGACAAACAATCCAAAAGTCCAAGGTGGGCTGAAAGAAGAATATCTATTCAGGAAATCTGTATTAATTTTAAAGTTTTCAAAGTTTTAGCCCATCCTTCATGTCACTAAAGCAATGGCTGCACTAGCAGCAGGAGCAGCGGCTTTCCTATGACGCTGGCGTGCTGTACGTCCATATAAGTAATTGGAAAATTAATTACAATGCAACCAGACAACCAATAAACATAAAGGGCCCAAGTTTCCACATGATTTGCGCCTGATGTTTAGGAGCAACTGGTGGAGAACGGACTATCTTAGAAATCGCAATTCTCCACATTTTTTTTTCTGCAGTTCTAGTCAGGTAGAACAGTTCTACTTTGGAACAGAATTTTTTCTTCAAAAGGGGGCGTGTCCGGCTACTGACGCCTGATTTCAAAGTTTCCACAGTGAAAACGTACTCCAAACTAAGTTAAAATGGAGCAAGTGAAGATTTTTGTAGAACTGAAAAAACCTGTTCTACACATTAAAAAATCAGGCGCAGGTTACAAATTAGGCGTCCAGAACGAGGTGGGGGGGGGGGGGGGAGGGGAAGTCATTAAATTCTACAATCAATCCTTATTTATACTTATACAAATATTATACAAATAAATCCAACCTGAATAAACATTTATAAGCAAAGAAAAGATTAAATAAACCATCTTCCTTCCTGTGTGAAAGTGCTTCAGGCACGGAGAATTCTGCAGTCAGCCTGAGGCGCCCGTTCTTCGCGCGGGGGGGGGGGGGGTGGAGGAGGCGCCCGTTCTTCCCGCGGGGGGGGGGGGGAAGGAGGTGCCCGTTCTTCCCGCGGGGGGGGGGAGGGGGGAGGAGGAGGCGCCCGTTCTTTCCCGCCGGGGGGGGGGGGGAGGAGGAAGCGCCCGTTCTTCCCGCGGGGGGGGGGGGGGGGAGGAGGCGCCCATTCTTCCCGCGCGAGGGGGAGGAGGCGCCCATTCTTCCCGCGCGGGGGGGGGAGGAGGCGCCCGTTCTTTCCCGCGGGGGCGGGGGTGGCAAGAGACAGTGAGAAGGCTGCAAGTGCTGATGTGCTGATGGCAATGTGCTTTTATTAAAAAAATGTTTAAAAATTAAACAGCTACAAAGAACTACAAAAATAGCTGAGTGCCAATGTTTTTTTCACACTGAGCATGCGCGAACGCTGCAACGCGCACGCGCAGCGTTGCCGGCAGAAAAATAAATTATTTAAATAGTACCCGCCCCCTCCCACTTACAAAATCGGCGCGAGTGTAGGCTCCGCCCCCCTGGGCGCCGCGCCAGGCAGACAAGGAGCTGCAGAACGCTCCAGAATCGCGAGTTTTTTTTAGGCGCCGTTTTAGGCGCGAAAAACGGGCGCCCAGCTCGGAGGGGGCGCCCGTTTTTTATCGTGTGGAAACTTGGGCCCATAGTGCTGTAAGTTCTTTAGTTCATAGTAATAAAAAGAACTGTACAAAAATGGGTATTCGTATTTTCAACTTCAATCACTTCCATGAATAAACATGGTCTTCTTGAACCAGCACACCCTCCATGTATTCATAAGTGCAGAAAAACACATACACAATTTGCGTCACCGAATTAAAAACAAAAAGCAGAAAAAGCTATGATTTAACAGAAACAAACATTCAAGTTTCTTCCTGGACATTAGAACCAACCAGACTAACGTGGAAATGTTTACTAATATGTTGACGTAAAGATGTTAATTTACAAATTTCTCTTCTCATGTTTTTCTCTCAAACATTCTCCACAATATGTTGAATTATTTTATCATCATCATCATCATAGGCAGTCCCTTGAAGCGAGGATGACTTGCTTCCACGCCAAAAAGGGATGAGTTCACAGGTGTTTCAATGAAGGACCCAATATTCCAGAACCCGAACTACATCTTGGAGGGTGGAAGATGCCCGTGCGTGAATTTTTTTAACGTGCATGGCCATTGCACACCAGCCATCACACGGGCTTGACAGAGCTAGGTCTTGGTCCAGTGGCAAGGATTACCCAAGACAACTGGAGACCAGCTCTGCTGCACGGACACATATCGCAGTGTGGGCTGGCCCGTGCTGCCCCATGGCGCTCGTCACTTCTGGGCCCTGGTCATTTCCTTCTACAAACTCTAGCCACTCCTGCGCCCCACCTGCTGTGCCTGCCGTACTGCAATCAGCAACCTGACCTCGGAGCTGTTGCCCTCCTGCAGTGGTATGCCGCCGCACGCTGCTCCCTCCAATGGCCCCGGCCTGCTGATGGTCTCGCAGGTCGGGACCGTGCCGGGCCGCCACACGCTGCTTCCTCCAATGGCCCCGGCCTGCTGATGGTCTCGCAGGGGCCATTGGCGGGAGCAGCGTGCGGTGGCCCGACCCGGAAATTGGCGCGGTTCCGGCCTGCAAGACCATCAGCAGGCCGGGGCAATTGGAGGGAATTTTAGTTACTTCCCAATTAAATAGTGGGAAACAAACTTCACTGTACCCTCAATTTTTAATCTCCTATTTCAAACATTTATACCAAATTGAGATTGTACATTATCAGGTTAATCAAAATATTTTCTGTATCTTTCTCTAAAAAAAATAGTAGTTTCTTCTAAAGTAGCTTCTTGCAATTTGTATACATCATTACATAACTTGTGTTTCTATTAACACTCCACTAAATGTTTTAGAGGCAATCTATATTTACATTATTCCTGGGATTTGTTCAGACTATAGACAGACAAAATAAAATGGTTTGTGTTTTTCCCCTTTTTTGGTTCTCTTCCTAAACGTCTTAATCTTTTTTTTTTACAGTCAATAAAATGTAATGTGTAACTCCTACAAATCTTTCCCTGCCCTCCCACTTCCTCAACAGCACAAATCCCTCCCTCGCTCACCTTCCTCAACAGCATGGTTGCATGTTTGTGTAAAGCTAATCACTTTAGTCGATTGTTCAAAATCAAATATTGAAAAATTTAAATTTTAAAATGTTTTAAGCATTGAAGACCCTCTTTAAAAGTGTTTGATCTTCAAGACCTGGCTGAAACTAGTTTAGATGAGGGGAAAATTGATTTTTTATTCCGTTTCTTCCAAAATCAGATTTGAAACTTAGGGAGGCAAAAGTGTTTTTAACGCTCATTTTTGTGACAAGTTAATTAAAAATCTTTAAATTCTTTCAAGTCTCATTACAGCTTTGATAGAATAAGTGCTCCAAGTTTCTCTTTCCCTCTTCAATGCTGTTGTTAAACATACAACAAAAAAAATAAAATAAACTCAAATTCCAAACGAAGCTCAAATAAGAAGTGAATAAAGTGGTTAAACTTTCTAAGAAGGAGATGAGGTTATCTAGCCCCAGCCTTGGCAATGAGTTGGGATCAGTTTTGGAGAAGTTGATTCCTCTTTTTCTGCTGCCGTTCCCTGTGTCTCTCACAGACTCTGAGGTACAAATGGGGGCACAAACTTTTCCCCTCTCATATAACATGATTTGAATAACTCTGATAGACTTTTTCAAAAAGGGGACAATACCTGGCAAAATTCAACTGGAACTCACTGCGGGACTGATTCAACATTACTTTACCATATTTTTTTCTGGCTTTAAACAATTTTCTGAATTTAAAAAAAAATTCAAATTTTTATTTCACCAGTGGCCTAAAACTGGTTTGCTTTAGCCTCCTTCCAGCGGCCAATATACATGTGCTGCGCCTCCTCCTGTGTTGTTTCAAGGTGCAGCAGTCGTTCCGCCTTGGGAATGGATTACACGCATCTGACCCTTTCCCCCTCTTTCACTGTCTCTCTCTTTGTCTGTCTGTCCCTCTCTCCTAGTTCTCTTTCTATCTCTATCTCTCCCCCCGCTTCTCTCTCTCTCTCTCTCTCTCTGTCTGTCTCCCCATCAGTCTCTCACTGTCTCCCCATCAGTCTCTCACTCTCACCCACCGCCCCCAGTCTATGTCTCACTCTCTACCCACCCAACAGTCACTCTCTCTGCCCCCAGTCTCCCTCCATCTCTCTCTCTCTCCCAGTCTCCCTCTATCTCTCTCTCTCTGTCCCCCAGTCTCTCTCTCTCTCTGTTCCCCAGTCTCTCTCTCTCTCTCTGTTCCCCAGTCTCTCTCTCTCTCTCCCCCAGTCTCTCTCTCTCGCTCTCTCTCTGTCCCCCAGTCTCTCTTACTCGCTCTCTCCCTCTCTCCTCCAGTCTCTCTCTCCTTTCAATCCTCAATCTTCCTCCCACCGGCCACCAACAGATCCCCTAACCACCGCACGAAAGCATGGCCCAACTGGATACTGCGCATGCGCGGCTCCGGTATACCACGGGCCGGCTGTAAAGGCAAATAATCACAGCGTGGGGATTCTCCTACTCTCCAGCTGAAAGGTCAAAGTTCAATGGAGAAAACCAAACGCATCCTGGTGTTAAACAGTAACCCATCAACCATCAAAACACACACTTCAATTGTAATCAGCTCTGAGGCCGCAAGACTCACAAACAACACGGGTTGGATTTCCGGGCCATTGATTATTGGGCCCCTCCCCCGCTCTAGCTGCTGTCCAGTTCTCTGCGCGGCATTTCAATTGAACTGCGCAGAAGGGATTAGTGCGTGCGCGAGCAGATACGCACCTTAAGAGGAAACAGTGCCCATCACCCCTGTGCTCACTGACCTACATTGGCTCCCGGTTAAACAACGCCTCGATTTCAAAATTCTCATCCTTGTTTCCAAATGGCCTCACCTCTCCCTCAGCTCGACATTAACATAGCCCCAAAGCAGAGGGGACAGCAAAGGGGACAGCAGAAGCAGTGCCGAAAAAAAGTCAATGCCAGGGCACTTAAAGACCCAGCTAAGAAAGCCCTATACAGCCAGTGCCTCACAGCTAACCTGGCGTGCCTTGATGACCTTAAGATGCTGAATGCCCACAGCGCTTGGTCTGCCCTCCAGGCCTCCATAACCAGTGCCTATGAAGAGACACTTGATCTCTCAACCAGAAAACACCAGGACCGGTTTGATGAAAATGATCAGGAGATCCAAGAACTAATAGATCGCAAGCGCAGAGCATTTCTGAGCCTCAAGCAACAACCCAACTCAGGAGCAGCAAAAGCAACATTACAGACGGCTCACGGCTGAGTTCCAATAAAAAACCCGGGACCTAAAGAACAGGTGGTGGCTGGAGAAAGCACAGGAGATACAACAACTGGCAGACAGCCTCGATATGCGAGGATTCTTCATCACAGTCAAGGCCACCTATGGTCCAAACTCCCAAGGCCCCACCCTACTGCTGGCCAAGAACGGGGAAACATTCATCAAGGACACCGAGGCTGTCAGGGCCCGCTGGAAGGAACACTTCGAAGATCTCCTCAATCGAGACTCTGCCTTTGACTTGAGTGTTCTCAAATCCATCCCGCAACATGCGACCCACCACCACCTCAGTGAAACCCCAACGTTGCACGAGGTAGGCAAAGCCATAAAACAGCTCAAGAACAATAAGGATATTGGAGCGGATGGAATCCCTACTGAGGCGCTAAATATGACAGAGAGGCGCTGTTGGCATGGATACATGACCTCATCTCTCTCATCTGGAGGGAGGAGAGCATGCCAAGAGATCTCAGATGCAGTGATCGTGACCACCTTTAAAAAAGGGGACAAGTCCGACTGCGGCAACTACAGGGGAATCTCCCTATCAGCCACTGGGAAAGTTGTCGCTCGAGTTCTCCTCAACCGTCTTCTCCCTGTGGCCGAGGAGCTCCTCATAGAAACATAGGGGCCAAGTTTCGGTCTGAGTTGCTCCTGTTTTTTTGGAGCAACTGGTTTAGAATGGAGTATCTTAGAAATTTGAATTCTCGGCATTTAGTTCGCTCCAGTTCTAGTCAGTTAGAACAGTTTAACTTTGGAACAGAATTTTTTTTTCAAAAGGGGGCGTGTCCAGCCTCTTACGCCTGTTTTCAAAGTTTAGGCAGTGAAAACTTACTCCAAACTAACTTAGAATGGAGTAAGTGAAGATTTTTGTACGTTCGAAAAAAACTTGTCTACACTTTAGGTGGGGGGGAGGAGGAGGAGGGGCGAGAAGGGGGAGAAGGGGGGAGAAGGGAAGAAGGGGGGGGGGGGGAGAGGGAGAGAAGGGAGAGAGGATGGAGGGAGGGAAAGAGAGGAGGGAGGGAGGGAGGGAAAGAGAGGAGGGAGGGAGGGAGGGAAGGAGAGAGGAGGGAAGGAGGGAAGGAGAGAGGAGGGAGGGAGAGAGGAGGGAGGGAAGGAGAGGAGGGAGGGAAGGAGAGGAGGGGGGGAAGGAGAGAGGAGAGAGGGAAGGAAGGAGAGAGGAGGGAGGGAGGGAAGGAGAGAGGAGGGAAGGAGAGAGGAGGGAAGGAGAGAGGAGGGAGGGAGGGAAGGAGAAAGGGAGGGAAGAGAGGGGGGAGGGAAGGAGAAAGGGAGGGGAGAGAGGGGGGAGGGAGGGAGGGAGAGAGAGGAGGGGGGGAGGGAGTGAGGAGGGAGGAAGAGAGAGGAGGGAGGGAGAGAGAGGAGAGAGGAGTGGGTGGGAGAGAGGAGGGAGGGGGTGGAGGGGGGAGAGATGAGGTGGGGGGGGAGGGAGAGAAGGAGGCTGAACTGCCGGGCCCAAGAATTCGGGCTGGATTTACAGGTAGGTGGCGTCGGGTCTCGGGGGAGTGGGGCGTGTCGCGGGGTGAGGTCACGGAGGTTCTAGAGGGAGTCAAGGAGGTCAGGGAGAGTCGCGGAGGTCCGGGGGGGGGGCGCGGAGGTTGGATAGCCGGAGGGGGGGGGGAAAAGGGAAGCAGAGGTCGAGTCGCTGGGGGGGGGGAAGAGCGGGGGTGTCGGGTCGGGTGGGAGGAGCCTTATCCACGCAGCCCCAGTGAGGCCATTCGGCCAGGACTAGGGGCTGCGAGCTTCGGGCCCCTCCCACAGTTTTGGGCGCCTGAAGCTACTGCACATGCGCCCACTGTAGCGCGCATGTGCAGAGGTCCTGGCACTGTTTTTAGCGCAGGGACCTGGCTCCGCCCCCTACAGCTCGTGCTGCGCCGCACCCAGCTCCAGAGGGCCTGCAGGGAGCTGGAAAATAGGTAAGTTTTTTTTAGGCACACTTTGTGGCGCGAAAAACGGGCGTCCAGGTCCGGGCTGCGCCGTTTTAGGCACAGCCCGAAACCTGGGCCCATAGAAACATAGAAAATAGGTGCAGCAGTAGGCCATTCGGCCCTTCGAGCCTGCACCGCCATTCAATAAGATCATGGCTGATCATTCCCTCAGTACCCCTTTCCTGCTTTCGCTCCATACCCCTTGATCTCTTTAGCCGTAAGAGCCATATCTAACTCCCTTTTGAATATATCCAATGAACTGGCATCAACAACTCTCTGCAGCAGGGAATTCCACAGGTTAACAACTCTCTGAGTGAAGAAGTTTCTCCTCATTTCAGTCCTAAATGGCCTACCCCTTATCTTAAGACTATGCATCACATTGCAGGTCGATAAGCTCAAGTTGGAAGCCATGTGAAATGTTGTCAACATCAAATGTGAATGGCGAGAATCCTCCCGGAGTCACAGTGCGGATTTCATTCCCTACGGGGCACAACGGACATGATCTTTGCAGCACGACAGCTGCAGGAAAAATGAAGAGCAGTGCCAGCCCTTATACATGGCCTTCTTCGACTTACAAAGGCCTTTGACACTGTCAACCGTGAGGATCTATGGAGAGTTCTCCTCCATTTCGGATGCCCCCAAAAGTTTGTCAACATCCTTCACCTGCTCCATGACGACATGCAGGCCGTGATCCTGACCAAAGGATCCATTATAGACCCAATCCACATCCTGACCGGGGTCAAGCAGGGCTGCGTCATCGCTCCAACCCTCTTCTCAATCTTTCTCGCTGCCATGCTCCACCTCACAGTCAACAAGCTCCCCACTGGAGTGGAACTAAACTACAGAACCAATGAGAAGCTGTTTAACCGACACCGCCTCCAGGCTAGGTCCAAAATCACTCCAACCTCTGTCGTTGAGCTATAGTACTGCGCACATTCTGAGGCTGAACTCCAGGATGTAGTCGATGTTATTTACTGAGGCATATGAAAGCATAGGTCTTACGCTAAACATCTGTAAGACAAAGGTCCTCCACCAGCCTGTCCTTGCCGCACAGCAGTGCCCCCCAGTCATTAAGATCCACGGCGCGGCACTCGACAACGTGGACCATTTCCCATACCTCGGGAGCCTCGTCAACAAAAGCAGACATTGATGCGGAGATTCAACACTGCCTCCAGTGCAGTCTTTGGCCGCCTGAGGAAAAGAGTGTTCGAAGACCAGGCCCTCAAATCTACCACCAAGCTCATGGTCTACAGGCTGTAGTAATATCCGCCCTTCTGTATGGCTCAGAAACATGGGCGATGTGCAGAGGACACCTCAAGTCGCTGCAGATGTATCACCAACGAGGTCTCCACAAGATCCTGCAAATCCCCTTGGAGGACAGGCGCACCAACATCAGTGTCCTTGTCCAGGCTAACATCCCCAGCATTGAAGCGCTGACCACACTCGATCAGCTTTGCTGGGCAGGCAAGGTAGTTTGCATGCCAGACACGAGACTCCCAAAGAAAGTGTTCTATGCGGAGCTCCTTCATGGCAAACGAGCCAAAGTTGGGCAGCGGAAACGTTACAAGGACAGCCTCAAAGCCTCTATGATAAAGTGCAACATCACCACTGACACCTGGGAGTCCCTGGCCAAAGACTGCCCTAAGTGGAGAAAGTGCATCTGGGAGGGCATTGAGCACTTCGAGTCTCAACTCCGAGAGCATGCAGCGGTCAAGCGCAGGCAGCGGAAGGAGCGTGCGGCAAATCAGTCCCACCCATCCCTTCTCTCAACGACTGCCTGTCCCACCTGACCGAGTTTGTGGCTCTCGTATTGGACTGTTCAGCCACCCAAGAACTCACTTCAGGAGTGGAAGCAAGTCGTCCTCGATTCCGAGGGACTGCCTATGATGATGATAATGTTGATGTAGTAATCTCCTTCAGCCCCACAACCCTCCCCCCACCCCCTCCAAGATATCTGCGCTCCTCTAATTCTGCCCTCGAGCAGCCCTAATTATAATCGCTCAGCCATTGGTGGCCGTGCCTTCTGCTGCCTAGCCCCTAAACTCTCCACCTCTCTTTCCTCCTTTAAGACGCTCCTTAAAATCTACCTCTTTGACTAAGTGTTTGGTCTTCTGCATTACTTTCTCCTTATGTAGCTCGGTGTCAAAGTTTTGTCTTGTAATACTCCTGTGAAGTGCTTTGGGATGTTTTACTACATATACATATAAGTTGTTGTTTGAAGTTTGTGTCTGTGTGTGTCTGTGTGTGTGTGTATGTGTCAGCCTGAGTCAGTACACATGCGTCTCAGTCTGCCTGTGCGTGTCTGTATGTCGACACTGGTTGAGGACAGGATTGGGTTCGGCTCTGATACATTCCCAATGATTGAGCTTGTCCGTGATTCCCCCCCAAGGTTAAATCAGCTGCCAGCATTTACTATGAACCATGACCATTTAGTTGAGGAATTAAAGGGTACCAAGGCCTTTGCAATCATGCCACAGCTTCGAGAGAACAGTGAAAGGAAGGAAAATAGATATAATGGGCTGGACTTTCCATTGGTAGCGCCGTATGGGTGATATTTCCAGCGTTAGTGGTGGTCTCACTTTTCAGAACTGCCGGAATATCACCCATTTTAAAAACTGCTAGTTTCACCTTTTTAATTTGGGCGATAATGGTAGCGTGTGAAATGAGCGATAGTGATATATTCAGTCGTGCAAGGACAGCGTCCATAGCAACGGCCGTTTTGCGCATGCGCATTTTTTTCCCCAGGCAATTAACTTTTCCCGTGATTTGGGAGGTCAGGGGTCATCTGCGCACGCTCAAAAGGGCAGGAGAGAGAGAGTGCATTTTGTCTTTTGAGCCTGGCATTGAAGGTTGTGTAACTCAAGGCTGAGAGAATACAGATCTGATACTTATTTTTCAAAAAAAATGGAAATGGATTATGAAGAATCTGGAGTTAGTGATGTTGGCGAGGTGGCAGATGTGGGTGAGGAGAGTGATTTGCCGGAGGGTGGAGGGAGAAGGAGGGCGAAACGCTTCTCCAATAAGGCGAATGCAGCCTTGGTCCACGAGATTGAGAGTGGACTGGGGCAAATTAACCCGGGGTGGGCATGGAAAACACCCCTCCCCTGCGTATACCAAAGAATCTGGCCGGAGATCGCCGAAGTTGTTTCCTCGGCGGCCCACAATGCTAGAGAGCCAAGCCAGTGCCACAAGCGCTGGAACGACCTGGTTGGGTCTGCAAGAGTAAGTACTAAATTATTAAATTTATAATTGTAATGATGCACTGACTCATTAATTAAAATGTAAATCTGCCAGATTGCAATTAAGCTGGGTAATCTTGGTGTCACACATTAGTTCCTAACCATGATCTTATTACATTTCTTCTCTGCACCATGCATCAACTGCATACAAACCGTATTCGCATATAACATTAACGATGAATGGCATGAGTGATAACTAATTGTAGATTATATCTGTGTGTTCCGTAATAGTATCTAGGCAATTAGCTTATGCCATGCTCTTGTCACCTTTGCAGAAGAAGATATGTAAGAATCGCGCTTTGCGCAGGTGGATAGAAGGGAAGCCTGCTGATTTGCAGACACCATGGTCACCCTATAGAAGGCAATCAACATCAGCCAGGTGTCCATGGCCTTGGCGTGCGATTCCAGAAGGATGATGATTCACCCCCAGGACTCTAACCGGGCAAGTACCGTGAACCGACTGGAGCCTTTTAGTATCCCGAGTCCCGCAACCCTGAGACTGCTGCATGGGGCCAACCGGCCAGTCCCATGCTGGTGCTGTGGAGGATACAGAGACTATACTTGCAAAGGCTGTAACACTAAAGGCCATCTCCAGCGAATGTATAAAAGAAATTTCACTCACTGAGTCGCTGAAGAGTTGGCCGATCACCCGAGTCCAGGAGGCAGCTCAACCCCAGAAAGAGGCATACCTGCTCTACCGAGAGTTCTCCATTGAAAATGGAAGTCGAAATCAACGGTGTTCCGGTCTCGATGGAGGTCAACACAGGGGCGAGCCAATCGCTGATGAATCAGGCGGCCTTCGAGAAACTCTGGGACAATCCTATCGAACAACCTAAAATGATCCCGATCCAAGTGAAGCTACTCACCTACACACAGACAACATCCCAGTCGTTTGCAGCATGGATGCCCAGGTGTGCTACGGCGGCACGATGCACAAGCTACCTTTGTGGATCGTTGCTGGTGATGGTCCAACGCTGCTAGGAAGAAGATGGATGAAACAAATCCAAATCTGTTGGAGCTGAGAAAGCCTCCCGGCCCTGGCGATCGAGGTCCTATGCGGCCCAAATTTGGATCCATCACAGCATCTAAAGATCCTATCGTCCAACTCGACTGCGCAGTGACGACACAGACCGCACAACCCAACGGCGAGATGATCCAACTCAAACGACCACACTTCACCTTCCAGGCTCCAGTGGCAGGACTCGGATGGAAGAAGATCGACGCAGAAGGTAAATTCCAGGCTTCAGTGGCAGAACCTGGGGAGAAAAGGATCACCGCAGCCTACCTCGTGTAGAGAGAAAAGATGGCACCCACAACACGAGGTGAAGCGCCTGAAATCAAGATGGACGCGACCAGACCACGAGGGGCAGCGTTGAGGGAGCAACACGTGATGCCGAGCAGCAAACCGGATTGGGATAAAGATTGCAAGGCCCTCTTAAAGGAGACCGGCAACCCAGAACAATTAAAGGGACAGTTCCACTCTTGTACAGCGATACCAGTGATACTAATGTAAGAGATGTAATTAACAAATGCAAGTATCCAAATGTACCTTTGAACAGCGATGCCGGTAGGATATGTGGAAAAGATGTAATTGATAAATACAAGTATCTAAATTAATATTGTACAGCGATGCCGGTAGTATACAGGGAAAAGATATAATTGACAAATGTGAATTTGTAAAAACAACTAACAATGTCGAGTTGGGTGATTGCGGTTGGAGCCAATGCATCATGAATGTAAATGATGGAATAATGTGTGATGCCGGGTTCTACTTGTACGCCGACAAAACTAAGGGCAACCTCCCATGGGAAGCACCCTGGTCTAGCGGGCTACCCGATCATGTAGCCTGCGCCTCCGGGACCAATGTGATGCCCCAGGGAGTCTGGACACACAGTGGGAGCATACCCACTGCAAGGCCAGCGATCAGCGGATGGCACAGGCACCACTACTGACACCCTACCCCAGATCAGCCCTACCTCTCTGGCCACCAGGGCCAGCACCGGGAGCAAGAGGCCAGCATCCTCCAGCCCTCCCGACGGGACCTGGGATGACCAGGCTCCCACTACCGCTGAAGGGCAGCAGGGACACCCTGCATCCCTCAAAGGGAGGCCACACATTCCTGTGGCTCTGCCCACCACTCAGCTAGGGGAGCGATCCGAGCCTACCCAGCTGGCAGGGGGCGCAGTGCCGCCATCAGACAACCTGCACACAGTCCGGTTACTCTGGAACTAGCGTCCTTACCCACCTGCACCTACACCCCAGGGGCAAGACTGTAATACCATGTTTGTATATTACCTGTCGTATGTACTTGTTCCAATTCTACAAACCCAGTGATGTAACCAATCTTATTTTTTTTAAATTCACTGTACATGTATGCAAATGCAGATGTTGAGCCACACACATGGTCTATGTATGGGGGGGGGGGGGGGAGGCGGAAATGGATGGATGTAGCCATGGACACACATGGATCACACCCAGAACCCACTCAAACCCCACTGCAACCTCCAACCATCCACTGCTGACCATTTCCCAATGTCGTGGCAATAAGGGCTTGGGGGTCTACAGGGAGATAGCCATTCCCAAGCACAGACAAAGTGCAAGGGCTTTGGGCACTCAAGTCGAGGGCCAGAGCACACAGTGCAAAGGCCAGTGGCACAAGACTTAGGGGGGAGTGATGTGTATGTATATATTCTGTACACTCAATGTACAGTTATATAAGACCTGTGAATGTATCTTCACACTATATACGCCATGCCTGTGCCACCAGAGGGTGCAACCGGTAGAGACCTCGGGATCACCTGCACACTGCAGGTAACCAAGTATAAAAGGGAGCTCCCCTTACTGTACCCTCGTTCAGGAGCTGCAATAAATGGACTCAGGTCACAGCAGTTCAAGTGCAATACCTGACCTTGTGGAGTCATTGCTAGAGTGTCTACAGACACAAGAGTACCTTCTCACCAACCTGGAGGAGCAGGCCTCAGCCTTTGTTGGGACGCTTAATCATTCGGTCACCCGTGATGGCGCAGATCCCGTTGTTGCGCAACGTGAGTAATGTATAAACCATTGGTAATTTAAAGTAATTTAATGCCATTTGAGTATAATATATGAATGATGTAATGTTATGAAATTAATGCTGGGATCACGAAATCTTATTGTAATGCCATGCTGTCTCTGTACTCTTCTGTTAATTATATGTAACGGCTACCAGTGAGTGATATTTATTGCAGTAGCGTTGCTCCTCATGCATATGTCTGCGCAGCGTAAGCATTCTCATATCACCCTGGCCTCCCCTTCTCGTCTACGAACCTCAATTATATTTTCTCCAAGCGCATCGCAGGAATGTGAAGGCCCCTTAGTATCTGCTGCCACGTCCTCATTAACTGATGAAGTAGCGGGGCCAAATAGCTTGCAGTGGGGCACTCTGAGTGGTCCAGCACCTACGCCGATCCCGCGGAGGTTGGTTCGGCGAGATAGGCATCCGCAACGACAGGCGAGTGGACAACCTGGTCATGGTCTCACTGTCGAGGACGAGCGTCGACATTGGTCGAGGGCGAGCGTTGACATTGGTCGAGAGCTCCTCCAGGCGATAGGTGAGTTGACTGGCAACATTGCCGCACTCCTGCGCGTATTTCAGAGGACATGGTGCAGATGGTTGCGGCAATGTGGAGAACAACCGATTCCGTCAATGCCTTGCGGCAGACGATGGTCTCAGGATACGGCACTGCATCCCAAGGTGCCGTACCACCTATGCTGACAGAGGCGAGTCAGAAGGAAGCAGTTGCTTCCGACTCGGAAGATGTTTCTTCGGACATGTCTTCTCCAACTTCCCAAAATTTGACTCTGCCACCGTCACACATACCCACCCCCCCAAGCAGCAGCGCTCAAGGTGCCCTGCTGCAAGACAGCTTGGTGTTAATGCAGGCATGGGTTCATCGCCACGCTGATTGTCCTCCCCGAGGTTCTCGTCTTCCTCGTCCTCTTCCGCCTTCCCTCTCTCCTGAGTTGTCCCCTCCTGATAGCTAAGTTTTGCAACATGCAGCACACCACAATAAACTCAGCGACCTGCTCAGGGTGGTACTGTAGGTTGCCTCCCGAGTGGTCCAAGCATCTGGGGTGTCCAATTGTCTTTTTGACGATAGTGCATGTGCCTCTATGGCTTTCGTTGTAGCGCTTCTCGGCTTCTGTCTGAGTCTTTCGCAGGGGGAGGTCATGAGCCAGCTGGCAAGGCCATATCCCTTATCCTGCAGCATCCAACCGTGACCTTGTGGCTGACTCTTAAACAGATCAGAGACAGTGTTCTCACGCAAGATGTGCGCATCATGAATGCTATCTGGAAAATTTGCATTTACTGCCATGATTATTTGCTTGTGGTCGACAATGAGCTGCACATTCAGGGAGTGAAATCCCTTTCGGTTACGCTAAACCTCTGCATCCTTTAAAGGTGCTTGCAGGGCGATGTGCGTACAGTCTATTGCACCATGTACCTTGGGGAAGTTTGCTATTCTCGAGAACTCCAAAGTCCTCTCACCCTGTGCCTCCTTGGTCATAGGGAAGTTTATAAAATCTATCCTACATGCGTAAAGGGCTTCAGTCACCTGTCGAATGCAAGAATGTGTGGCGTGCTGAGAGAGGCAGAAAATCTCGCCAGCTGAGGCCTGAAAGGAGCCCGATGCATAGAAGGAAAGTGCCGCAGTAACCTTAACCTCAATGGGCAGTGCGGTCCTGATGGTGCTGGTTGCCTGCAGATTTCCCTTCATTAGCTGGCATATCTCATTGATGACCTCCTTTCAGAAGCGCAGCCTTCTAATGCATTATTATCGGACAAGTCCAGGTATGATCGCTTATGCCTGTAAATGCGTTGCGTGTATGGTCTCCTCCTCCTCAGCAGTCTGCTACCTCTTTGATTGGGCATATAATGTTCTTCAATGAACCTTCTCCCATCTCTGTTCTGCAGCATGTGAGTAGTCATCAATACTGGCTGAGAAATTACAGGCTCCATTATTACAAATGCCCTAATTGGTCTTCAAGTCTTAAACTGTCCTCAACAACACAATATAAACTCAAAATTGACCACAATGTGATTAGATGATTGTCAAGATTCTAAAACGCCCTTAAAATCACACAAATTACTTCAATGCTCCCATCAACTTGAAGCAGCCTTTTATTAAACTTCCTCCGATTTACAAAATGTCGTCCATACCGCCGGGTTAAGGTCAGGTGAGTGCAACTTTTCTTGAGCGTCTTTTTGGGCGAGCGATCATTTGAGCGGTATATGGGCGAAATGCCGAAAGTCGTGCTCGACGATAATCTGGGCAGTAGTTTCCATTATATACAAGTCTTCTGGGCCTTGCACAAGTGACATCAGAATTTGTTTTAAAAACGGGCGGGCAGTTCAGCTCATTCCCGGCAGTAATTGTATGCCGAATGTTCCGCCGGCGATAAATGGGCGGCAGTTTCCATTTATAATCAAATATGAGCGGTCAACAGAATCTCGGTGGTTATTTCGGCGGATATATGCCAAAGTCTAGCCCAATATTTTTAAATGTATGAAGCATTTGAAGCATTGATGTCCCTCAAATTTCACCAGTTGCTCCCCGTTCCCTCCATGCCAAGATGGTAACCATTATAATCATGGTAATGTGCTGAACTCTAATAATGGCAGGAGCCATCACACAGACTCAAAGATTAATAAGCTTGGAGTTAATATCTCACCAATAAACAGTGAGTTGCTGGTGTTGTCACTTATATCACGGGACATCATAACTCACTCTTGTCTGTAGTGCTCATGAATTCTGAATCTTTCACACTCATGGAAGAACTCGCACAACTCATCACCACCACAACTAGATGTTATATATGTTTCTCCACCAAAAGTGATAAAAGTATTTGAGTGAGAAAACGGCAGACCATCTGTAACAAGTACAGGAGGTAACTAGAGGCCAAACCACCACACACCAACTATTGGAGCTCTTTGCTGAATAATTCGGATTCATTCAACCAAAACAATCGGCTGTACAGTTTAATCCCAGATTTCCTGCATATTTCAGCCCCACTGAATTCCTGTCATTTTAAACAAAAAAATCTGCATATTGAAGCAGACACTCAGTCAAGGAGGCACACAATGTTTTTTTTGTCATCAAACATGAAATGCTTTCCTGGCCAATTGAGTTGACAGATTAAATGCTAATGTTTTAAGGGATTTATTGTAGAGGAGTCATAGAGAGAAGACAGAAAGAACCCATGAGTTTACATTGTTCAAAAAAACAAATTCATCAGTTACAAATTGATGTTGATTATCAGGAATTTAATTATGACGGAATGTTGAGGAAGTTTGGATTATTTTCTTTTTTAAAGATCTAGATGTGTTCAAGATATTGGCCCACATTTTGCGGTCAATGGCGAACGAACACCATTCATTATGCTTGCAGTTGCTCAGACTTTTTGCGCAGCAATTTGTGGTGCTTAAAGATCCATTTTGGCGCAGCACTCTCTACAGGGGATCTGGGACATGTGTGAACAGGTAAAGCAACAGCAACAGCAGTAAAACAATGGCAGATTGAGGGGTGATTTGATCGAGGTGTCAGAACAGATTGAACAGACTGGGGCTCCTTTCTCGAGAAACAAAAGGCATCAAGGGGTATGGGAGAAAAACAGGAATATGGTGTTGAGATAGAGGATCAGCCATGATCATATTGAATGGTGGTGCAGACTCGAAGGGCCGAATGGCCTACTACTACTCCTATTTTCTATGTTTCTAAAAGACTGAGGGGTGACCTGATAGACCTTTAAGATTAAGGGCCCAAGTTTTCCTAATAAAATATAATGGCGCTCACTTACCTGGATGCCCATTTTTATTTGGCCCCTCAGCGCTGAAAATAAAAAACCCTAAGTTTTCTTCCACCATGCGCACCTTCTGGCACCGGTGCTACCCGAGCTGATCAAGTCGGGCGGCGCTTCCAGTGTGCGCCGGAACCGCGCAGCGCATGTGCTCCAAAAAAAAGGGCTGGGGGCCAGCAGTGGCTGAAGTCGATAGCCTGGAGAATCAGGAGAAGGCTGCATTGGATGGTTAAAGAAGCCGATTCCGATTTGTCAACTACTTTTTCAATCCTGGTAATTGTGAAAGGTTTCCCTGCACTTTGTAGAAGATCGCAGGAAAAAGGTAAAGATTTTGTCTTTCATTGCAAGCTGATATTTATCATCGCAAGAGCAGCGTTAATGGTAAATTTGGTTAAGTTTACATTTATTTCTATTTTTATACTTGCCTATAGTTATTGTTTTCTTTTTAAATTCCCTAAAAGTTTATTTATAAGAGACAGGAGTCCCTTCTGCCGGGGATAGGAGCAGGCCATTGTGGATTCTCTAAGTGCAGGTAAGGGTTTTTCCTACGGTGCTTCTAGGGTCTGTGCGGCGGTTTAAAAAATTTTGTTGGTGGAGAAAGTTTGCCTTATGCACAGAAATGGCACGCAATCTTCTTTTACAGGTACACTAGCGCCAGAATGTATGGTGCCAAACATTCTGGTGCTGGTAGTAGACACCGACGCCCCAACACTGGGAAATCTTTGAACTGGGCTTCGACGCCAAAAAACTCACTGGGCGCTGAAAAAATGGCGCCCAGTGCTGGGCAAACTTGGGCCCTATGAAAGGGTTTGATAGGGTAGAAATAGAAAAGATATTTCCACCTGTGGGGGAGACCAGAAACAGGGAAGATAAATATAAAATAGTCACCAATAAATTCAGGAGAAACTTCTTTACCCAGAGAGCAGTTAGAATGTGGAACTCGCTACCACAAGGAGTAGTTGAGGCAACTATCAGATGCATTTAAGAAGAAGCCAGATAAGCACATGAGGGAAAAAAGAAGAGAGGAATATGCTGATGGGGTTAAATGAAACAGGATGGGAGGAGCCTTGTGCGGAACACCGGCACAGACCTGTTGGGCCAAATGGCCTGTTTCTGTGCTGTAAATACTGTGTAATGTAATTCTCTCCAAAATGATTCAATAGGATAGTTACAGAGAAACAATTTCCTCTGGAAGGGGAAAGAAGAATAAGGGGATATAATCTTAAAAGTAGAACTAGGTTTAGGAGGAAAATTAGAAAGCATTTTTTCACACAAAAGGTAGTAGAAATCTGGAATTCTCTCTCCTAAAAGGCTGTGAACAATTGGAGCTTTTAAGACCGCGATTGATAGATTTTTGTTAAGTAAGGATATCAAAGGATATGAAGTTAAGGCGGGAAAATGGAGTTGAGGTACTGATCAGCCATGATCTAACTGAATGGCCTCCTCCTGTTCCTAAGTTCCCACCCCAGCAAAAAGACAGGAAGAGGGAAACCAATGAAATCAAATAGAATCAGCTTGGAAAACAAAAGCTAATTGTGTATGAAATAGCTGAAGAAATAAAGTTTCCCTTCAGGGCCCTTGTCAAAATAGGATAGAAGCAAGGAAGAAGTTAAATTCAAGTAACATGAAGTTACAAAACCTTTAAATAACTGTCGTGGAACAGTAGTAACTGTTTGTAGCTGCATCAAAGTTGCTGTGTATTTGTCTGTCAGTAAATGAGGTCCCTGACAGGCAGATATGGGTGCGAAAACTCTTAGTAAATGCTCAGCCTGCAAACTCTTTGTTATTTTGTACCATAACTGCAACTGCAAACTCCGATAAGCATCACAAAGAAATTTAACAAAGAATAAGAACTGTGGGATCGAAATGCAGCCCAATCCCAATAAGCACATAACTGGAAATGATACACTGAGGGTAAGATTGCTACCTAGAAACTGCAAACGCAAACCAGCAATTTGAAAATCATTCATTCACCCACTAAATCTGAACAAAACCCAAAAGAAAATACTGAATAAAATTGCAGCATCTGTACAACCATTTTCAGAGTTCACCTATTGCTGCCTCTGGATAATGTTTGGCAGCTGACTTTATTTAATGTACTGATCTTTAAAAAAGTCATACAAACAAAGAATGTCCTGAGTTTAATCCCCAGACACTACTCAGTTAGATAATTGCTGGGAAGGAAGGAGTGAGGGTGGTGCTGTTGTAATTAGTTTCATTGGCCTGGGTGAGGGAGGGCTGCCAGTGGGGAGAGGGGGAGTGGAGAAGCCCAAATTTGGGCCCCGAGTCCAATGACCCTGCTGGAAAGTGCGTGCTTGAGGATAGGGAGCTCAGCAGTGATTCTCTGCATGGTTGAAGAGTCTGCTAACACCCATTGTATCACCTCACAAATGGCCATTTGGTGAGCTGATTACATAGGATGGACAGCACAGAAACAGGCCATTCAGCCCAACGAGTCCATGTCGACATTTATGCTCCATTCGAGCCTCCTCCCATCTATTCTCATCTAACCCTATCAGCATAATCCTCTATTCCCTTCTCCCCCATATGCTTGTCTAGCCTCCCCTTAAATGCATCGATACTATTTGCTTCAACCACTCCCTGTGGTAGCGAGTTCTACATTCTCACCACTCTTTGGGTAAAGAAGTTTCTTCTCAATTCCCTATTGGATTTCTTGGCGACTATCTTATATTGATGGCCTCTACTTATGCTCTTCCCCACAAATAGAAATATTCTCTCTGTATCCACTCTATCAAAACCTTTCATAATTTTAAAGACCTCTATTAAGTCACCCCTCAGCCTTCTTTTTCAAGAGAAAAAAGACCCAACTTGTACATCCTTTCCTGATATGTATACCCTCACAGTTCTGATATCATCCTTGTAAATCTTCTCTGCACCCTCTCCAGTGCCTCTATATTTTTTTTTATAATATGGCTACTCTGTGTGGCCTAACCAAGATTCGATACAGGTTTAACATAACTTCCCTACTTTTCAATTCTATCCCTATAGAAATAACCCCTAGTGCTTGGTTTGCTTTTTTATGGCCTTGCTAACCTGTGTCGCTACTTTTAGTGATATGTGTATTTGTACTCTGAGGTCCCTTTGTTCCACTCAGACTCGCACCATCCAAGTAATAAGCGACCTTCCAATTCCTCCTACAAAAATGTAATACCTCACATTTATCTGTGTCGAACATCATTTGACAATTATATGCCTAATTTTGCAAGTTTATTCATGTCCTCCTGTAATTTGTTGCAGTCCTCCTCAGTATTGACTATCCCCCCAATTTAGTGTCATCCGCAAATTTAGAAATCATGTTTTTGATTCCAAAGTCTAAAGCGTTAATATAAATTGTGAACAACATTGGTCTCAGCACTGATCCTTGTGAGACCCCACTTCCCACATTCTGGTACTGTGAATAGCTACCTTTTACCCCGACTTTCTGCTTTCTGTCTTGAAGCCAGCTAGCTGTCCATTCTGTTAATTGTCCCCTGGCTCCGCATTCTCTGACTTTGTTCATCAGTCTATTATGGGGTCCCTTATCGAAGGTCTTTTAAAAATCACCTCAGGCAGCACCCAGGGAACAGGAGTCCACATTTTCAGGGGAGAAGGGGATGGAATGGTGAAGAGAAAATGAAATGAAAACATTACTACTAAGCGACAGGGAACGGACAGCACAAAGCCCACAACAGTCACAGCTCCTGATTTCTTTCTTGTATTTAAAAACGCTCATCAGAAAGCCACAAGAGCACCAGCATAAGATGTGATTTATTTATTTATTTATTTTTATTTATTCGTAGCCAATCTTTCCAATTCTTTGTCAAATCACAAACGCCAGAGGTCACCTTGCACACATCAAGGATCACTCTGCGCCAATGCTCTTAGCCAAAAGGCCGAGAGCCACTGCACCGTTCCTGGAAGTACTGCAATACCAGGTTCGTGCCATGGAGATGGATAGGTCAGGTCCCCCACACACCTCCGTGGAGGTGGATGGGTCAATCCACCCCACCCACCTCCTATTTCCAAAAAGCATAGGAGAACCACCTTCCTGATCCAGGGAGAACCACTTTGGGGTCATGGTTACTCCCCTGTCAGGTCAGTTACGCATGATCTTAGCCAAAAGGCCGAGAATAAGATGTGATATTAAATGATTCTGAAGTAAAATTGAGTGCATCGCCTGTGCCCCTGACCTTCTCCTGCTGGCTTATCATTAACATCCACAATGTTTATATAACGTCATGGCTACAAGAATTATATTCTGCACCATAATAGAACACAAGCACAACAAAGCAAAAAAGAATCGACCCTCTAATAACTATTGTAATCATTTTGAATCAAACTAAGTACAAAAAGGTTGCTTTCAAGGTTTGTTGATATGCAAATCTCAAGGAGTTGTTCCGTCAACATGTGAATTAACAACAGAACTGCTAACAGTTGTTCTCTCAAGAAAGGTAAAACCAGTCAAGAAAACTTTGTTCCTCCCGTACTTTACTAAGTAAAGGCGGCGTAACATTAAGTCGCATAAACCAAAAATTCCCAGGTTCGACCGCCTGTATGCGACGAGTATAAATAGGCCCGGGCTCAAAATCTTCAACAATATCCAGCAACCCCCTGATGAAAGATGCAAATGTGTGGACATTAGATTAGGCTCCGGCATGATGCCCTCCAAAGTGGAATATTTGCCAACACAACAACCTGATTTTTCAATCAAAACATCCAGGCTTCGATGTCTATGGCACGCACATGAACAAGTGCCACTTGGTCAAAGTGCCAGAGAGCTGCCGATACCTGTGGAATCATACCCAAGACGAGTCAGTGCTTTCTGAAGGTGGGAGAAGATCGGGGAGAGGGTGGGGTGGGAAGCTACAGTTCACCTCTCACCTCAGCAGGTGTAGGATTCTTATTTCCTAATAAGATAGGATAAACTCTCTATCATGGTTCTTTAATAGTCTTTAAACCAGTGTGATATATTCACAGCCCACACACAGCTTTCTAACATGGTAGGCAGCTCTCTCGGAAGTCTCCGGAACCTGCTGCTTCTGTTGAATTATTAACTCTGTTGTTGCAGTACACAATACGTCCACATCCACAGTGTGGCGCTACAAACATTACAAGCTTACAGACATTACACTTCTCCCTCCTTAATGAAGAAGTCATTATAACAAACATCATACATAACTTGCATGTTTATACATAACACAGGATATAGACTTATTTTTTTCCATATTTACAAATTTAACTTAACCACCTGTTTTCTGTTTCAAAGAGGATACCTTCGCTCTTGAACAGAACCTTCCAAACATGGTATCGAATCTAAACTCATTCGAGGCTCATCCTGAGGAACGTTTTCCTCCACGGAATTTCCTTGATTTTCATTTGAACTCACTAACTTCAGGCTGTTTGTTTTCCTGACTTGGACTCAGACTTACTTTCTGATTTTCTCTTGGATTTGTTTCCAGTACACTAGATGTAGGATATGCTACTCGTATATCAAAACTATCTTATGAGTCAGAAATAATTGAATCATTCCCACCTTCAACTCCTTCCATGTCTGTAGGTAAAATATCAATATGAACAAATCTAACCTGTCCATTATCAAACATCTTGAACAAATATGTGCGAGGACCACATATCTTCACCACTCTTCCTAATAACCACTTGAACCATTTATGATGATGGTTCCTCACTCTCACCTTCTGGTTTAATTTCACACTTCTCTCTTTTACTCTACCTCTAGCATGATTTTTTTTCTGCCTTAATTGTGTCTCTTCTACGGACTGTGCCAAATTTGGTTTTAACAACGAGAATCTGGTTCGTGGCTGTCGTTTGAGAAACAACTCTGTTGGTGTTCTACCAGTAGTTGTATGAGGAGTATTACGATACGTAATCAGAAAATTAGCCAATTTGTGATCCAATGACAACTGTCATTTCTTTGGATTTGGATCTAACATTTGTTTTATGAGGGCACGTTTTACAATTTGTACAGTGCGCTCTGCTGCACTATTCGAAGCTGGGTGGTATGGTGGAACCTTGGTATGTTTCACCCCATTTTTGCTCGTGAACTGTGCAAATTCTTCTGAACGAAATTGCGGTCCATTATCCAAAACAATTTTTTCAAGGAGGCCAAATGAAGAAAATAAACTTCGCAAAATGTCTAATGTTTTACTTGTTGTTATTTTCCACATGGAAACATCTCAACCCACTTTGAATGGCTATCAATCACAATGAAGAATTGTTGTCCTTCTAGCTCAGAAAAATCAATATGTAGTCTTTACCACACCCTGGGAGGCCATTTTCATGGCTGTAATGGTACTGATGGTGGTTGTTTGCTTACCGATTGACATGTCGTACACTGACTCACGATGTACGCTACATCTTTACCATGACCTGGCCACCATAAGTAACTGCGTGCAAAACTCTTGGTCAAGCACATTTTCAGGTGCTGGTCATGGAGGTCTCCTGATAATTTGGACTTGAATTTATTTGGTATAACCACTCCTGCACCCCACATGATACAATCTTTATCGACTAATAATTCATTCCTATGAATGAAGAATGAATGAAAATCTTTGTCTGTTTCCTGGTTTGGCCATCCATATGCAACATAATCACACACCTTTGACATCACTGGGTCATGTTTGGTTGCTCTACCAATCTCTTCAGCTGTAACTGGCAGCTCATCAATGTATGAAAAATAGAACACTTCTTCCCTATCGGGTGTAACTTGTGATGGGGAAGGAAATCTAGACATAGCATCAGCATTACTTTGATCAGCTGATCATCTGTATTCAATATCATATGTATATGCTGACAAAAATCAAAGCCCATCTCTGCATTTGGGCTGCAACTAATCTTGGAACGTGGGACTTTGGATGTAGGATTGCTGTCAGGGGCTTATGGTCCGTAACGATGGTAAACTTACGACCATACAAGTATGTGTGAAATTTCTTGATCCCAAAAATTAATGGCAAAGCTTCCCTTTTGATTTGCGCATAATTACTCTCTGGCACTGAGAATGCGTGAAGCAAAAGCAATTGGTCTCTCCTCCCCACTAGGTGATACATGAGAGATCACTGCCCCAACTTCATACGGAGAGGCATCACATGCTAGCTTAATCTCCTTAGATAGGTCATAGTGAACTAACATGGTGCTCTCTACCAATTTGCTTTTACACTCCTTGAATGCTGTATCGCATTCTTTTGACCACTTCCAATGTACCTGTTTTTTCAATAGTTCATTCAGTGGATGTAATACTGTAGCCAAATTTGGTAGGAACTTCCCATAATAGTGCAAAAGACCCAAGAATGAACGAAGTTCAGTGACATTCCTGGGAGTGGGTGCATTTCTGATTGCATCCAACTTTCCCATGATTGGATGTAAACCATTTTTGTCTACTCTGTACCCTAAGTACTCCACTGAGTTTTAAATAACTCTCACTTACGAGCAGACACTCGTACTCTGTGCTTCTCTAGCCATTTGAGGACTTCATTCAATATGTTATTATGAATTTGCCTATTTGGTGCTGAAATTAGTATGTCATCTAAATAACATACTCCCCCCTTCAATACCTTGCAAAATCTGGTTCGTCAGCCCTTGGAATATGGTAGGGGCAGAAGAAGCTCCAAATGGTAGCCTATTAAATTGATACAGGCCTAGATGAGTATTTATAGTCAAGCATGACTTGGACTCCTCATTTAGTTCAAGCTGTAAGTCGGCATTCGTAAGATCTAGTTTTGAGAAAATCCGACCACCTGTCAGTGTTGTGAACAAATCTTCTATGTACGGCAATGTATTGGGGAGATTACCCTCTAGAACCTGGTTTATGGTTACTTTATATTCACCACACAATCTTACCTTAACATCGGACTTAGGTACAACAACAATGGGTGTAGCCCAATTACATCGATCTATCTTACAAATAATGTTCTCAGTCTCTAGTCTGGAGAGTTCTTGTTCAATTTTCTCCTCGAGTGCATATGGTACGGAACGTGGCTTGTAGTAAACCGATCTAGCATCCTTCTGTACCCTGACACTCGCCTTGAAGCCTTGGATCGGACTGCCCGTTTCACAGAACACCATTGGATACTTCTTGATATCATCTGTTGATGCAAATCTCGCTTCCACATGGAAAATCTCACTCCAGTTCAGCTTCAGTGATCTCAACCAATTTCTTCCGAGTAAGGCAGGCTTGTCTCCTTTCACTACTATTAGAGGCAAGTTCTGGAATTGATCCTTGTATTTCATCGGTACAGTGATACGACCTACCACAGGAATTTTCTCTCCCGAGTAGCTTTGCAGCTCTATCTTGGATTTCTCCAATGGGAAATCACGCAATTTGTCGAGGTATAGCGACTCCGGTACCATATGCACGGATGCACCCGTGTCAAATTCCATTGGCATCTTGAATCCTGCAACGTCTGTGTGGATTTTGATACTTTTCGAATCGCTGTCCGTTAACCTCGTGCTCCTGATGATGTGTAACTCTAACATCTCCTCGTCCTGTTGTTGTTCTTCCATGCTATGTAGTCTCTGGGGATTTCTACTCATAGCTTTGAAAGCTGGTTTACCCTTCAGTCGGCATGCCTTCACAAGATGCCCAGTCTTTCTGCAGAAGAAACACTCTGCCTTCACATATGGACAACTTTGAGCAATGTGTTGTCCCAGGCACCTATAGCACGACTTCAACGCTCTGTTAGAATTTCCAGTTTGAGACTTTGGGCCCCCACCGTCTTTTACTTTGAACCTGCAGGCGATTCACCTCGGTTGACTGACGACCGTAATTATTATTTAATTCTCGGGAATATTGATCAGCCATGCCCATCGACCTCGCTGTCTGACAAAATCTCAAAAGTCAAGTCATCCGTCGTCAATAACTTTCTTCTGATCGCATCATTTTTCATCCCGCAAACAAAACTGTCCCGCAATGCTCGGTTTTGAAAGTTTCCAAAATTACTGTGAATAGATAGCTTTTTTAATGCTACAATGTAATCGCTGATACTTTCATCAGTCTTTTGATTTCGTATACCGAAACAATAGCTTTCAGCAATTTCTAACGGTTTGGGGTTATAGTGCTGCTCCAGCTTCGTTAAAATCTCTAAGCATTGTATCCTTTGGCTCATCAGGTGCAAGCAGATTTATTAGAGTTTCATACAATTCCGGTCCAGCATCCGATAAGAAAATTGCCCTCTTACATTCCAATATCATCTGATTCTGGACTGCATTGTCTGAAACTTCGATTATGTTATTTGCAGTGAAATACATTTCTAATCGAGCCACATACGCTTTAAAACGTTCTCGGTCGTGTCTATATTCATCCAAATGTCCCATTACACCTGCGAGTGCTGCCATTTTAATTTCTAGCTGTTCACACAGTGTGCTATATTTTACCTCGGATTTTGTAGCTTTTTCCAAAGACAGAAGCTTCCAAAGTCTCTGTCGGTTGGCTGAATCCTTCACCAACAAAATTTCAGCTTTAAATCATCCGAAAAATCCCATCTCGCAACCAAATGTGATATATTCACAGAGCACAAGCACACACACAGCTTTCTAATATAGCAGGCAGCACTCTCGGAAGTCTCCAGAACCTGCTGCTTCTGTTTAATTATTAACTCTGTAGTTGCAGTACACAATACCTCCACATCCACATTGTGGAGCTACAAACATTACAAGCTTACAGACATTACAACCATCAACCCTTCATCTATTCTGAGAAGGTATTATAAATGTACAGAAAATCTGTAGATATGTGCATAAAGAGAGTATAAATTGTAAGGATTGGATGAGTATTTGATAAGGAAGAATATAAACGAAATATGGGGAAAGGGCAGGAGAATGAGATCATCTTCTTTCGTATGGTAGTAACAAAGCAAATCAAAAGTCAATATCCAAGTTGGATATCCAGGTCAAAGCTTCCAGTGTAACAAGCAAGGCTATCTTGTAGGTTGCCTGCAAATTTCCTGAGGACAGTGTTCAAAGATGTGCTCCAGGGTCTGATTAGGAGCTCCACAGTTGAATGAATGGGATTAGAATAGACTGTTCTGGTTGAAGACCTTGTACAACCACAGTTAGCTGCACAGCTTCCCTCTGTGCTGTGATTTCTATAATTCTAAAAATGTTGACAGTCGCGGAGGCCATTTAGTAAATCTGAGCAGGTCCTGAATGGGGGACTAAACAACGAGACAAGATGTTTTGGTGAGACTGACTTAAGATGTCTAATATTTTTTAAATTCTGATGAAATTAGTGCTCATCAAGGTGGGTGGTGTCAATTCTTTGGGGTGGCGGGGATATGAATAAGAGGGGAAACAAAACATTTTTCTTATTTTTGGATCCAGTGTGTTGTGTAGTGGTAATGTGACTGGACCAATAATCCAGAGAAGGAGAGTTCAAATCCCACATAGCAGTTTATGAATTTGAATTAATATTTTGTGAAATATGGAAATAGGATAGGAAACGTATCGTACTTACTCGGGCTGACTTATATGTGACTCCAGTCCTACATCAATGTGGTTGTATTAGAAGGCGGTGGCAGGTCAGATACAGATTAAGTTGGCTGCAGTTTACTATCAGCTTAGTTCAGCAGGGAAGGTTGTGGGTTTGAACTCCACAAAAGGACAACCTTTCGGGTTAACTTTTGTTGAAAATCGGGAAAGTCAGGCGATCTCTATGGCCAAAAGTTAAAGTTACCCCTTTAAACTACCCTGTACATGGAGAGGGAATGCTGTATCATCAAAGATGCGGTCCTTTGAAGAAATGTTAAACTGAGGTCCTGTTTAGATGTCATTAAAATATCCGTAATGTAAAGATTAGCTTGGTATTCTGGAAGGACGAGATGAGATGAGCCAACAGTCAGGATCATCTGAACCGATCAAGGGAGGTTTGCTCTTTGTGCTGAGATTAACAAAATCATAAACCTGTTCTTTGTAAATGCATTTATGATTTCATTGTACCGATCACACACTTCCTCTTCTTGTGAGTAAACCTTTGAAGAACGCATCCACCCTTCCCAAGCCATAAAGATATTTTTCTACTTTCTACACGAGTCACTGACAGAGAGTACCAATTTCTGACGGTTTTAAGAACATAAGAAATAGGAGAAGTAGGCCAAACGATCTCTTGAGCTATTCAATAAGATCATGGCTGATCTTCTTCCTCAACTACACTTTCCCACCCTTACCCCATATCCCTTGATTCCCTTGGTGCCCAAAAATCTAGCAATCTCAGCCTTGAATATACTCAACCACTGAGCATCCACAGCTCTCTGGGGTTCTACACAATGGACTTGCATTTCAATAGAATAGGAGTTAAAACTCATTTTGCTTTGAACCATTGTTCTGAGACGGATTATAACCCAGGCTTTAGATGTTGACAGGTCAGGTTTGAAATTCTTGGGCCATTGAGGGTCCATCCAAAGTGTAAGTCGGGTTGTAGGGAGGGGGGGCTAGAATTTGGGGTCCACCAGGTTCTCCGCCTTTTTCTTTTCTCCACGATAAGTAATCCTGGAGGGGAGGGGCGTGGGGGGGAGGGAAAGAGGGGAGGTGGGAAGAACATTCCTGCATTTTCTCTCTGCCCCCTCCCCATGCTGACGTCAGAAGAAAGGATGGAACTGGCAGGATGATGTCGCCCACCCAAAACCCCGCCATAGTTCCACTTCCTTTAGTCCCCACTCGCACAGGGCTGCTTGATGCCAGGACAATATCCTGTTGGAAGTACTGCAATGACCTCCCGCAAGTTAGATGACCTAGGAGCATCAATGGTTGACCTGACAAGGTTGAAGTAAGACCATATTGGCCACCAGAACTCCTGCCCCACCCCAGCTTTGCAGTTGACTAGGCCTTGGGGAACTACAGACCCACCGTGTTCTACCCATTGCGCTGTCCAATCCCCCGACTTCAACTACTTTTCAACCAAATTAAATCATTTACACCACGCTTAATTTTCTAAAACACTCCCTTTGGCTTTTCAAAGGATAAAGCTCACCAGTGTATAATCAATCATGTGGCGAAAGTCCAAACAATATACATTGAATGGAGACACCATTAAAATCAAGCAAGCAAGGTTCGGAATCGATAGAAAATATTCCATGGATTCAGTCTGCCTGGAAGCTGTATTGATGCAACTGTTGCACTACTAGACTACAGTAGAACCTCAGTTAGCAACAAGAATTGCGATAACCTTGGCAAAATCTGAGGAAAGGTATTGGCAATCAAGTGTCCAAATGCAGTTGTAGGCACATACACCTGTAAACTATTATAATCTGAGCCCTGATGGATTACCCGGGGGTGTATTACACTGTTGTGGCCTCGTAAATCTCTCTTACGAGTCATTGATAATCACATAGTGTGCCGTTGTCATCCAAATAAGCATGTCTCATTTCAGAATAGCACAATACGTCAAGGTTGTCAATCAGCACAAACCAATATTTAGATTGTAATAACATGCCAAAGAAGAATAACATAGCCTTGTGGATAGTACAAACTTTTGTGTCAGTTTGGGCACAAATCAGGATAGTGAGGTTTTTTTTAATCAGTTCAGATCTCTCTCTTATTGAACAATGTCATGACAAGCAATCCAATGATGCTATTTAATTTTTTTAAAAACAATATATGTGCTTAGTTATACAGTAGCACTGTGTGTGGATGAGTTTCCACCTCCCCTTAATTCTCCCAGAGAGTGAGTATCCTGACTATAGCTATGCCATGCCAGTAAGACACTGAGCAAAGAGCAGGGACCTTCCCTTGACAGACAGAGGGAAAAGACTGAAAGCTGGTTGCCCTTAAATACCTCTGTGGACAAATAAAGAGCAGCTTTAGTAGAAGCCTAGTTCAAGGTTGCTTGCCCACCTTCTCAAATAACAAAATTATATATTATGCAGGCTCCAAAGAGGTTTAAACAAAAACCATAAATAATCATTTAGCAAACCCAAATACAGTGGAATCTGTTTAACATGAAAAAGCTGGGAGGGATAAAAGTTTATTTTATTTTTTTAATGCTGTCAATGTTCTCCCTTCCCTCGCCTCCTGTCTTGAGGACTTTGCTGAGGTATAGTTCTTGACTTCCAGTAGCTCATCCCAAGTACCCGTTCTGTCAGCCAATACAGCGAATGCTTGATAGGCTGTTCAACTCGGGGAGAGCATCATCACCCGACATGCATGCAAGTGCTTTTCCAGTCGGGGTGATTGGACAGCAAAGGTGAGAAGGAAAGCTCGCCAATGTTCCACTCCCCAACCAGGGCACCACAGATTGGAGATCAAACAATGAACCCTCCTACTCTGTGTGGCTCAGGTACTCACTACCTTCAGCAGCAGGGCTATCAGGAAACTGCAAAAACTGTTCCTTAAAATCAGACTTGCTTGGTACCAGCATCAGTGTGGTCTTAAGATTGCATTTTGCCTAGTTAGGCTGTGCTCGTATCTGAGCTCAGTGTCTTTGAATTTCATTCAAGATGACAGAGAGCAGTTACACACCTTGCTCCAGGCAGAACAGCTACATGAGAAAAGCACAGTCGTGGTTTGAAGGTTTTCACGAAGCTTCGGAGATCTGCAGGAACTGACAATGAGCTGGATGGTTGGACAGTTTGCCACTATCATTCGATGAATAAAGACTTATGAATCAGCCACGAAGATATTGAATGCCACCAACATCTTCCAAAGGATGAGCTGTTCAGACTCCACCCCATTGTAACACAACCAGTAAACAACATGTGATTCTGGTTAGAGCGGGCTCCAGTGTCATTTCTCAACCCCTTCATGACTCTACTAAGTACTGCTTCACATCCCATCTCTTTCTGTAGGCCTTCACTGACTATGTATCTCATGTATCTTTGCCCAACTTTTCCCTCCCAAAGGTCGCCAATTGACAGAGGTGCCAACTGTAGGGAAATCCTAGGCATGAAAGTTCTATCGCAAGCTAAATAGCAGAGGCATCACCTCACGACAAAAGCATAAACATGGTTAAAAGCAGCGGCTTGCAACAAGGAGATATGGCCCAGTGGTATTAATGTATTCATTTTCTCTATATTTTTTGCTCCCCTGGGAAGCAATAGAACTCTTATGGAGGTTTAACTATCCGAGCATCTATAGCAGCAATGAAAATCCTCTATTAAAACCGATAGAAAAAGCAATAAAATTGCTGGGAAGTGCCAGCAAATGAAGGCGTAACATGGGATTCCTGAGTCAGAGGTGTTGGTAGGGCTGCCAACTGACATTGAATTCCAAAATACATTAGCTACTCCAAGGGAGAAGATCAGAACTTCACACACACATGTAAAATGGTAAAAATACTATTTTTTTTATTCGTTCCTGAGATTTGGGTGTCGTTGGCAAGGCCAGCATTTATTGCACATCCTTAATTGCCCTCAAAAAGGTGGTGGTGAACCACCTTCTTGAACTGCTGCAGTCAGTGTGGTAAATTTGCATTTTAGACATTAAAATATAAGACCCAATACAAGCTGTGTTGTGTGCAGCCTGGTCTCAGAATGCCTTGGTGCACTCTTTTCACCTATTCCATTTGCTATCCAAGGTACAGGGAAGGGGCACCAGTAAATGGGGGGATGGGGGAGGATAGGGGAGGGCTCCAGTAAATGATGCCAACTTGCAATGATGTTTGTGAGTGAAAGAAGATCAGAATGTTTTTATGGGTTAAAAATAGAAATAAGGAGCTTCTCCTGATGGCTGTTGGTAGATACTGAACCACGCAGACTAGAAAGGTCTATGTTGAGTTCGCTGATTGAGAGTCAGGATAGCAGTAATTGCGCTGAGGTCAGCAGTGAGGTCGGGACCCGAGGCCAGTAGCAAGTTTGAGGGACGAGGCCAGTAGCAAATTTGAGAGACGAGGCCAGTATACATGGGTTAACCAAGCACCAAAGCACGAGTGGCTGGAGAGAGCGCGGAAAATCGCAGCAGAGCCTGCGCATGGAGAGCTGGAGCGTCTGTGTGCATCTGCGCGTGCTTGTCCCATTCAGCAGAGCCTGGTCTCCAATCGTCTTGGATCCCCTTGCCATTGGACCAAGACCTTGCTCTGTCAAGTCCATGTGGTAGCTTGTGTGCAACAGCCACCCCATGTTAAAAGAATTCACATGCAGGCATCTTCCACCCTTTAAAATGAAGTTCGGGACCTGGCCCGCATTGGTCTCTTCAGTCACCTTAGAACTCATTTTAGCATGGAAGCAAGTCATCCCTGACTCCGGGGGATTGCCTAAGAAGAAGAAAATCAGGTCGAGATCAGATTTTAAAGTACTTTCACATCACTGAAGCATTTGTCCAAAGCATACAACAGCAGAGAGGTGACGAGACTGTACATCCCAAATCCTGCGACATCTTCACTACAGAATCAATACAGCTGTACTGAGTGGGAGCTTAGGACATAGAGCTACAAGTTGCACCGTGTGACATCATCATGCGATTGCATAACCAGTTCACATCAAATTCCTCTGACCATTCTCTTAAGAGATGTTAACCTCTGGAAAATACATGGGGACCGAAATTGCCCTCCGCCCCAAACGGAGCGCACTTACCGATATTTTATTTTTTTCTCCGCCCGAATCCATGGGGCGGAGATTTGAGCAATATTGAGGTCTTGGGTTTTTATTTGGTGTCGGTGCAGTGTTCCGGGAAGCGGCGGAGCGGAAGTGCTGTCATGTTGTGTCAGCTGTCGTTCCGACTCGTCAGCGCCACGCTGATGACATCAGCTCAACGTCCTTCCCCTTTCCGCTGCAAACTCTGCATTTATTTCAGTTAGATCCACTGGGCCAACAGTGAGGGTTTCAGCCGGACCAGCCGCCTGGCACCCACCACTGTCGGGCCAACCTTGAAGTCGGCCGACAATTAAAATAAAATGTCAGCCGCGGCAGTGTGCCCTCCTCTTTAATGGCGGACGCGCCACCCAGCCACAAGAAGCTTAACGCCAGGGAAAGCTGTCGGGGGCAATGACTGGCGGCCAATTCACTCGCGCGGGACAATTTCCCACGCGGGCCAGAAAGGGAGTCGTCACTGGTAGGTAAGGAGGGCAATTTACAAAATGTCAGCCCCTTCGCGCCGACATCGCTTTCCACACTGTTGCCGCCTCTTTGAGGCAGTAACGGCTCTTAAAAAAAGGGGCAATTTCGGCCCCATAGTTTTTAATGCCTCGGTTAAAATAGCACAGATGAATTTGATATGAGAAATTCTTAAGCAATTGTACGGTAATGTCACCTAGCATGATTTCAAAGTCTTGTTTAGGTCATCTTTTACAATGTAAATATATTTCAATATTTAGGTCCTCATTTCCTCAACTTGCACTTGACACACAAAGTAATTAAGTAAGTAAAGTCACTGTATACACAACGTTCAGTAATCACAGCACTACACATTTAAGTCCATGAGCACTCAATGGATACCACTTCCCTGTTTCTAAATCTCTGGAAATACATGAATAGATTTGTGTCTCATCCTTTCACACCAGAACAGGCGTTTTGAAGTCTTGATCAGCTGAATGATGCAGAAAAGAAAGTGGTGACAAGTTACTGTTCAGATTGGGCGAACAGCAGAGGTTCATAAAAATATTCAATGGACAATAATCTGGATCCAAATTGGACCAAGTCCTGTTATATTAAAAGATGGAGAGGTACATGTATCAGGTTTGTTGCAGTATTTCACCCTGAAAGAAAGAACTTGCATTTATATAGCGCCTTTCACAACCTCAGGAGTTTCCAAAGCGCTTTACAGGCAATGAAGTACTTTCGAGGTGTAGTCATTGTTGTAATGTAGCAAAATGCAATGGCCAATTTGCGCACAGCAAGGTTCCACAAACAGTAATGTGACAATGACCAGATAATCTGTTTAAGTGATAAGTATTGAGCAGAACACTTGCTCTTCTTTGAAATAGTGCCATGGGATCTTTTACACCCGCGAGGGGGCAGATGGGGCTCAGGTAAATGTCTCATCCGAAAGATGACACCTCTGACAGTGCAGCACTCCCTTAGTACTGCACTGGAGTGTCAGCCTCAATTTTGCACTCAAGTCTCTGGAATGGGATTTGAAGACACAACCTTTTAATTGGGAGGCGAGAGTGCTACCAACTGAGCTACGGCCGACACCTTGATCTCCAAATACCACTGCCAGAATGCCTTTCACGACCTCAGGATGTTACAAAGCGCTTTCCAGCCAAATAAGTACTTTTTGAAGAGTCGTCACTGGCAGAAAGCTAAACCAAACCGGGACAGTTTGATCACACTTGAGTAACGGTTTATTAGGAACAGTTTCAGATTCCAAAACCAAATTTTAAACCAAGGTTGCATGTGGCTTCGTGGGATTTCAAGAACTATTCCATCAGTTACCTCCTTGTGTGGGTGATACAGTGAGATGTCAGTTCAGGTTGAACGTGGTTAAAATCAATTCAAACCGCCACGTCTGAACGGT
Organism: Pristiophorus japonicus; assembly: GCF_044704955.1. Taxonomy (NCBI): domain Eukaryota; kingdom Metazoa; phylum Chordata; class Chondrichthyes; family Pristiophoridae; genus Pristiophorus; species Pristiophorus japonicus. The sequence goes on from NC_091990.1 coordinate 14,134,801, forward strand.
TTTAAGGGCTATTTAAGGAACATTGATTAAGTTGCAGAGTTTGTTGTTTATAAATTTCGAGACTGCTGTACTTAGATCAACAATCTCGGCCTTTGGAAATATGAGGTGGGTGGGGTGGCTTGACCCATCCACCTCCACGGAGGTGGGTGGGGGGGCACACACCCACCTCCATGGCACGAACCTGGTATTGCAGTACTTCCAGGGACGGTGCAGTGGCTCTAGGCCTTTTGGCTAAGAGCATTGGCGCAGAGTGATCCTTGACAGGTGCAGGGTGACCTCTGGTGTTTGTGATCTGACAAAGAATTGGAAAGATTGGCAACGAATAAATAAAAAAAAACAATCTCGGCCTTTTGGGTGGGGTGGTTTGACCCATCCACCTGCATGGCACGAACCTGGTATTGCAGTACTTCCAGGAACGGTGCTTGGGCTCTAGGCCTTTTGGCTAAGAGCATTGGCGCAGAGTGATCCTTGATGGGTGCAAGGTGACCTCTGGCGTTTGTGATCTGACAAAGAATTGGAAAGATTGGCAACGAATTAAAAAAAAAACAATCTCGGCCTTTTGGCTAAGATCATGCGTAACTGACCTGACAGGGGAATAACCATGACCAGAAAGTGGTTCTCCCTGGATCAGGAAGGTGGTTCTCCTATGCTTTTTGGAAATAGGAGGTGGGTGGGGGACCTGACCCATCCACTACCATGCACGAACCTGGTATTGCAGTACTTCCAGGAACGGTGCAGTGGCTCTAGGCCTTTTGGCTAAGAGAAAAAACATTGGCGCAGAGTGATCCTTGAATGGGCCCACGGTGACCTTTGGCGTTTATGATCTGACAAGTTGATCTGACAAAGAATTGGAAAGATTGGCAACGAATAAAACATTAAAAAAAACAATAAAAAGTTTCATTTTTTCTGAAGTGACAACGTGGAGGTCATTAAGTTTACAATCCATGTAATGGCTACAAATGTGCAACCTTTATACAGAGAAAAAGTACAAAGCTTCCATCCACAGAAAAAGGGATGGAGTCCTTTTAGAGTTTTCTCCCCCTTTTCTTCACTCCTCTCCAGAAGACACCAGGGCAGATTTTACTGCTCCCCTCCCTCCCATAGAACCATAGCAGTTTACAGCACAGGAGGAGGCCATTCGGCCCGCTGTGCCTGTGCCGGCTTTCTGCGAGAGCTGCACCCGAAGTGCTCTGCTCTTGTACAACCCGCCTCCCTGGAACAGATCACTGGGATTTACTGCTCTCCCCACTCCATGCCATTACATGACCCAGGGGAACCCCTAGTGCTGTCGGAAGGGGCAGGAAATGGAGACGCAACTATAGGCCCCTCACTCCTGCAGATGCACATTGGGGTCTCAGGCATCAAGACCTCCAATTCAGATTGGCAGCCAGAAGGTGCTCAGCATCCTGACGGGGATAAAAAAAAACTTTGAGCCATTCCTAACTCGAAGTCTTTGGCCCGTTCCTCAAACCCTGTGGACCTCTGGTCACCGATGATCCAGGACAAGCTGAAGCACTATGTTCTTTGTTGATCTCTAACCTGGGTGCACCTCCCACGTCCCCGAACTAGTCAAACAGGGATGAGGTGGAAGCCGGGAATGCTCCCTCTCAAGTCATGAACATGCCTCCGATTAACCTGTAGGCGCTGTCCAAGCTCCCCTTCTGCCCCCACACTACCCCTAAACCCCGTGGAAAATCCACCCTATCGTCTCTAGTTGGGGTATAGCTCATTGGGAGCTTGCTGTCTGCCAGCACTTCTTAACATTATGCCCATTCTGCACATGAACCTAGAACATGAGTACCATCAGGCTATTTGCTCACAGGAGGCATCACTACACGCCCATTCTCGTCATCCCCCAAGATCTACACTCACCAGCAGAGCACACTGGATCCTGATTGTTCCCCTCTGCAACCTATGAGTACTGTGGTCAACTGGGTGACCCTACTGCCACTCCAGCAGACATCAATTCAGCTCAACACAGACTTGGAGTCAAACATGAGATGTTTCTCAGCGGTTTGGCTCAGTACCCCAACATATGGCATACTCAGCCACTGATCCATCAGAAGAACCTCCCACCTCTTAATAAATATACCAGTTTTTCACACACAGACAATCTTACTAACGCAGAAGACTATGTACCATTAGGAAAATAACATAAACCCGCTCTGAATGAAATGAACTGAAGCAAATAACATGACATAGCGATGGTTTTATTCATCCAACAATGTTTACAAGAAATCTCAAAGAATCATTCTTCAATTTACCTGAACTCTGCCATCGCTATCAGTACCAACTTAAGTTTGTTTGTAAGGTTAGCATAACTGCCCACATCGTCACCCCGGCTCATGATGGAGATGTCAATGTTCCTTTAAATATCACTGATGCGTTTTGAACATGCTAAATAAATCAGGCATGTTCACATGGAATAGCGGCTCTCTAGGAGAGTGGTACAAAGGTGTAATGCAACCTCAGGGTTTGGATGTCATTATCGACTTTTAACTCCACGCTCGAATGGTTTAAACGTCACCTGACACCACAGATTATGTTCTATGATTGAAACACATTTTATTTCATATAAAATATTTAAGGATTACTGAAGCATTTAATAAAAAAAAAGTAAACAGTGGTATGAGCTAAGGACCCAGAAGCCTTCTGTGGAATAAAAGGCAGCAGAAGTATGTGATTGATTATCACTGTATAACGATGCTAGAACAGAGGTGATATATCACATTACACTAGAGTATTATACACTATTATTCTGTATTTTGATACTGGCATACAGCATCTGAATTCATGATAGTACAATTCATGTTGGATATACAATTGATCTGTAATCAACTGCATTATTTCTCGTCAAACCTGTAGTAATTGAATCAGTTTCCTTCTATGATCACCACCAGTCATCAAGATGTTTAAAAACAAAGCACATCCTTTCTTATTCCAACTAGGTTACATAAATATTATCCAGAGAAATACCTCATCAAATCAGTGTGGAGAGGCAAACCTGTGATATAAAGTATACAGTAGTGGAAGTAATAATATAACTCAGAAGCTACATCTGATTTACACCCACCTCTGGTCCTCAGGAGACCTGCTGGTTAATGTATTTCTTGGATTGCATTCGGGGGAGGAGAGAGAGAGAGAGAAAGGGAGAGGGAGAGAGAGAAAAAAAAGGAGAGAGAGAGAGAGAAAGAGAGAGAGAAAGAGAGAAGGGAGGTGGGGGGCGCGGGGGAGAGAGAGAGAGAGAAAGAGAGAAGGGAAGGAGAGAGGCACAGAGAGAGAGAGAATGGGAGGAACCGGAAGGGAAAGAGAATGATGGAGGGAGGGGAGTGGGAGCGAGAAGGGGAAGAAGAGGACACAGAGAAAAAGCCCACAGACAAAAATTTAGCATAAGCTCTAGCCTATAGGGATAACAACTGACGATATTTGACAATGTCTGACAATAACAACTCTACTTGTAGACAATTGTAAGGGATTGTTCTGCACTGAACAAGGTAGCCAAGGGTGGAGATGAGGAGAGGGTCAACGAAGAGATGTCACACACACACTTCATTTCTTCTTGTTATATCGGCAAAAATATTAGATTAGAATCTCTTCATAGACCGAGTTCCAGACAATTTTTCTTCTGAAAACGCCAAGCTAGCCTCTAATGACAAACAGAAGAAACAGAATCTGGTGTTTGTATAGATGGTTGGTGGCACATTGTAACAAAATGCATTCAGGAAGGACATCAGTGAAAGATTCTGAATCAGAAAAAAAAGTGTTCCGACAAGAAGCATTATTCAGTGGCTCTTGTCCCTCTGTTCAAAGCAATCAAGTCGAAAGAGGTTGTCATCTGTGCTTGTCGGCATCTCTCAGTGTTATTTATAAACCCTTCACATTCAGATAGAGGAGGAAAAGTTACAAGTTCACAGTGATGAGGAATCCTTGTTTAATCACCGTTGGACCCAACTGAAAATTTAATGATGAGAGATGATATGAAACCAAACAGTTTCAAGGCAGGCCACTGTGCAAACCCTCTCTCATCGTTACCCGAGCTGCAATCTCCAAGGCGATCTCAATAAATTCAACCAGAAAATTTAAGAAACCCAACATTTATTGTAGATGTGGAAGGATGGGAGGAGGTTTGAGTGCGGCATAAACACCAACATGGATTGGTTGCACCAAATGGCCTGTTTCTGTGCTGTATATATTATGTAATTCTATGTCTGGCTAGTATAGCAGTATTAGCTAATACAGAACAATTATATTGTATATTCCATGGCACTATTTCGAAGAAGAGCAGAGGAGTTCTCCCCAAGTGTCCTGGCCAACATACCCTCAACCAACATCACTAAAAAACAGATTATCTGATCATGATCACATTGCTGCTTGTGGGAGTTTGCTGTGCAAAAATTGGCTGCCACATTTCATGCATTACAACAGTGACTGCACTTCAAACATTACTTCATTGGCTGTGAAGCGTTTCGGGATGTCCTTGAGGTTGTGAAAGATGCTGTATAAATGCAAGTTATTTCATATGTCCATTAAAAGACTTTACTTTGGCACATGATTCATTTTCTGTACATTCAAATGGAAACACTACTGATTGTGCGAGGCCCCTTGGGGAAGAGTGACCATAATATGGTAGAATTCTTTATTAAGATGTGACACAGTTAATTCAGAGACTAGAGTCCTGAACTTAAAGAAAGGTAACTTCAAAGGTATGAGACGTGAATTGGCTAGGATAGACTGGCGAATTATATTTCAAGGGTTGATGGTGGATAGGCAATGGCAGACATTTAAAGATCACATGGATGAACTTCAACAATTGTACATCCCTGTCTGGAGTAAAAATAAAAAGGGGAAGGTGGATCAACCGTGACTTACAAGGGAAATTAGGGATAGTGTTACATCCAAGGAAGAGGCACATAAATTGGCCAAAAAAAGCAGCAAACCTGAGGACTGAGAGAAATTTAGAATTCAGCAGAGGAGGACAAAGGGTTTAATTAGGATGGAGAAAACAGAATACAAGAGTAAGCTTGCAGGGAACATAAAAACTGACTGCAAAAGCTTCTATAGATACGTGAAGAGAAAAAGATTAGTGAAGACAAATGTAGGTCCCTTACAGTCAAAATCAGGTGAATTTATAATGGGGAACAAAAAAATGGCAGACCAATTGAACAAATACTTTGGTGCTGTCTTCACGAAGGAAGATACAAATAACCTTCCGGAAATATTAGGGGACCGAGGATCTAACGAGAAGGAGGAACTAAAGGAAATTCTTATTAGTCAGCAAATTGTGTTAGGAAAATTGATGGGATTGAAGGCCGATAAATCCCCAGAGCCTGATAGTCTGCATCCCAGGGTACTTAAAGAAGTGGCCCTAGAAATAGTGGATGCATTGGTGGTCATTTTCCAACATTCTATAGACTTTGGATCAGTTCCTATGGACTGGAGGGTAGCTAATGTAACCCCACTTTTAAAAAAGGAGGGAGAGAGAAAACAGGGAATTATAAACCGGTCAGCCTGACATCAGTGGTGGGGAAAATGTTAGAATCAATTATTAAAGATGTAATAGCAGCGCATTTGGAAAGCAGTGACAGGATCGGACCAAGTCAGCATGGATTTATGAAAGGGAAATCATGCTTGACAAATCTTCTAGAATTTTTTTGAGGATGTAACTAGTAGAGTGGACAAGGGGGAGCCAGTGGATGTGGTGTATTTAGACTTTCAAAAGGCTTTTGATAAGGTCCCACACAAGAGATTAGTGTGCAAAATTAAAGCACATGGTATTGGGGGTAATGTACTGACGTGGATAGAGAACTGGTTGGCAGACAGGAAGCGAAGAGCAGGAATAAACGGATCCTTTTCGGAATGGCAGGCAATGACTAGTGGGGTACTGCAAGGTTCAGTGCTGGGACGCCACTATTTACAATATACATTAATGATTTAGACAAAGGAATTGAATGTAATATCTCCAAGTTTGCAGATGACACTAAGCTGGGTGGCAGTGTGAGCTGTGAGGAGGATGCCAAGAGACTGCAGGGTGACGTGGACAGGTTAGATGAGTGGGCAAATACATGGCAGATGCGGTATAATGTAGATAAATGTGAGATTATCCACTTTGGTGGTAAAACCAGAATGGCAGATTATTATCTGAATGGTGACAGATTAGTAAAAGAGGAGGTGCAATGAGAACTGGGTGTCATGGTACATCAGTCATTGAAAGTTGGCATACAGGTACAGCAGGCGGTGAAGACAGCAAATTGCATGTTGGCCTTCATAGCGAGAGGATTTGAGTATAGGAGCAGGGAGATCTTACTACAGTTGTACAGGGCCTTGGTGAGGCCACACCTGGAATATTGTGTACAGTTTTGGTCTCGTAATCTGAGGAAAGACATTCTTGCTATTGAGGGAGTGCAGTGAAGGTTCACCAGACTGATTCCCGGGATGACAGGACTGACATATGAAGAAAGACTGGATCGACTGGGCTTATATTCAATCAAATTTAGAAGAATGAGAGGGGATCTCATAGAAACATAGAAAATTCTGATGGGATTGGATAGGTTAGATGCAGGAAGAATGTTCCCAATGTTGGGGAAGTCCAGAACCAGGGGTCACAGTCGAAGGATAAGGGGTAAGCCATTTAGGACCAAGATGAGGAGAAATCTTTTCACTCAGAGAGTTGTGAACCTGTGGAATTCTCTACCACAGAAAGTTGTTGAGGCCAATTCACTAAATATATTCAAAAGGGAGTTAGATGTGGCCTTTAAGGCTAAAGGGATCAAGAGGTATGGAGAGAAAGCAGGAATGGGGTACTGAAGTGCATGATCAGCCATGGTGGTGCAGGCTCGAAGAGCAGAATGGCCTTCTCCTGCACCGATTCTCTATGTAACATCAGCGGCAAATCGGGGATAAAGGGAGGAGCCAAAGCCGCCCAGCACACAACGTGGCGGCCCCCGACCTGCGAGGAAACACCAGCGGAAGGTCGGGATAAAGGGAGGAGCTAGCCTCTGCAGGGAGCAGTGCGAACCAGTCCAGCAGGGTGACGGCTTCGAGGAGGGTAACTGGATCGACATAACCAAATGCCAGGTCGCTAATTGGAGCGTGGCAGGATCATTGGCGGGGCGTGGCAGAAAGATTGGGGCCCAGGAGCGACAAGATCGGAGCCCAGGAGAGGCGGGGCCCAGGAGCAGCATGGGCCAGCCCACACTGCGATCTATGGACAGTAGGAGTATGTGTGCACACTAGTTCCGTGCAGCAGAGCTTGGTCTCCAGTCGTCTAGGTTATCCCTTGCCACTGGATCAAGACCTAGCTCTGTCAAGCCATTGCGGTGGCTGGTGTGCAACGGCCACCCCACGTTAAAAGAATCCACGCATAGGCGTCTTCCACCCTTCAATATGTAGTTCGGGACCTGGAATATCAGGTCCCTCACTGAACTCATCCCTTTTTGGTGTGGAAGCGGGTCATCCTCGATACGAGGGACTGTCTAATACTATACTGATCAGGGACAAGAACGGATTTGAACTCTTCTCTAACCCGAGGCCAAAACTGAAGCCAAAACCCACCTGAGATCAGCTACCCAAGCAGACCGCCAATTGAACCTGGGGCCTAATTGGTCCGTGTGGTTCAGTTCAATACTTATGAACTGAGCCATTAGGGGAGCTTATTAAATCTAGTTATTAATAAATCTGTTGCCAAAATAGAATTGATGACCTGGATGGTAAATGTATGCAGACATCACTGAAAGGATCACAGAAACTTTTCAATGTCAACTTTTATACAGACGGAGGTTGGGGGGGGGGGGAGGGGGGCACGGTTTTGCGGCAGGTGGGAAGTGGTAGTATATTTAGTCCATCTGGGCTTGAAAGAATGAACGCACAACTGTGAGACCTTAGAAATTAGATTTACTAAATTCCTCATGAGCCAAGCAAAACTACACTCGCAAAGAAAGCCACAATAATGTTTTATTAAATTGCTGAGCAGCCAGCATGCATATGCCTGCGCCCACTGCTTATGTAATTCACATTTTCATGCACTTGCTTATGTAGATAGCTGGAATTGGACAGATCTGCACACATATGGAAGGCTGTGCATTCCACCAAACAAGGTCATTTTTAGGCAGATGTTGAATGAACTCCGTTTATTATCCTGCAGTGTGGGCCCAGTCTTAAGAGCTCAGCCTGCCAGCTTCCTACCTTCTGATTACCAATTTGCTGTTACATTAACAACAGTAATTCTTGCGCATTTGTAAAAACAATAATTGGCAACATATCATTTGAATGCCATTTACTATAAAATGAATTTTTCCCTTCTCAAAGGCGGGATATTATTTTTTGAACTATTTATTTATTTAACTGAAAACAGCAATTCCGTTTTGGGGGGGATAAGGGGTTACGGGGAGCAGGCGATGAAGTGGAGCCGATTCCATGATCAGATCAGCCACGATCTTATTAAATGGCGGAGCAGGCTCGCGGGGCCGTATGGCCTACTCCTGTTCAAATGTCTTATGTTTTTATGTTTGTTGATATTGAAATGAAACATTGCAAATTGTCTTCCCTTACAGTTAGTGCATAGACACACCATCATCATCATAGACAGTCCCTCGAAATCGAGGAAGGCTTGCTTCCACTCTAAAAGTGAGTTCTCAGGTGACAGTACAGTCCAATACAGGAATTACAGTCTCTGTCACAGGTGGGACAGACAGTCGTTGAAGGAAAGGGTGGGTGGGGAGTCTGGTTTGCCGCATGCTCCTTCCGCTGCCTGCTCTTGTTTTCTGCATGTTCTCGGTGGTGAGACTCGAGGTGCTCAGCGCCCTCCCAGATGCTCTTCCTCCACTTAGGGCGATCTTTGGCCAGGGATTCCCAGGTGTCGGTGGAGTTGTTGCACTTTATCTGTGAAGGCTTTGAGGGTGTCCTTGAAACATTTCCTCTGCCCGCCTGGGGATCGCTTGTCGTGTAGGAGTTCAGAGTGGAGCGCTTGCTTTGGGAGTCTTGTGTCAGGCATGCGGACGATGTGGCCCGCCCAATGGAGCTGGTCGAGTGTGGTCAGTGCTTTGATGCTGGGGATGTTAGCCTGATCGAGAACACTGACGTTGGTGCATCTATCCTCCCAGGGGATTTGCAGGATCTTGCAGAGACAGCATTGATGGTATTTCTCCAGCGAGTTGAGGAGTTTACTGTATATGGTCCACATCTCTGAACCATATAGGAGGGTGGGTATGACTACAGCCTTGTACATACACACACACACACACACATACACACACTCTCTCTCTCATACACACACTCTCTCTCATACACACAAAGGATAAGCCGAGAAATTTGATGGAACTGTGTCTTTTTTTACAGGCATAAAATGGACATCTAAGCTTGCAACATGGTGGGTGGCGGACTCGAGAATCAACCCTCGATCTGTGCTGACCTTGCTGGTCTCAGTGAGAAGGAGCAACTCTCAAACCTGCCCACACCCAGTGACTTTCTGGTCTCGTTGGGAAGGAGAGACTCTCAACCCTGCCTTGTTGAAACTGGACATTAGGAGAGTGCAGGATTGGGCTCAGCTGAGTTGCCACCATTAAATGCCAGCTAATACCCACTGCCTTGGCTTATAGTTGAATAATTACCACTTGGGTAAGGCACAAGAGAGCAACTGGTTCCTAAGAAAAAAAGTTTGAAACTGAGATTTCCCACCATGGTGAGACACTGATCTCGGTCAATGAGAGTTTGGACAAGAGGCATTACAGACCACTCCTACATTTCCAAGCAGCCAGTCAGTGAATGGCATAGGCAGAGTTGTGAAGACAAGTTACCTGCCCAGGGCTGGCAAGAAAACCCTAAAAGGTTTTTCATGTTGCCTTTGGTTCTTCTGCCAATCACCTTAAATCTCTGTCCTCTGGTTCTCAACCCTTCTGCCAATGGGAACAGTTTCTCTCTATCTACTCTGTCTAGACCCCTCATGATTTTGAACACCTCTATCAAATCTCCTTTCAACCTTCCCTCTCTAAGGAGAACAACCCCAGCTTCTCCAGTCTATCCACGTAACTGAAGTCCCTCATCCCTGGAACCATTCTAGTAAGTCTGTTCTGCACCCTCTCGAAAGCCTTCACATCCTTCTCCTTCTCAGAGACCAATTCCTTCAGAATTGGACACAATACTCCAGTTGAGGCCAAACCAGTGTTTTATAAAGGTTCATCATGACTTCCTTGCTTTTGTACTCTATGCCTCTATTTATGAAGCCCAGCAATAAAAGAATGGGGGAGGAAAGTAAAAAGATGCCACTTATTAGATAACGATGTGACAGGCCATGCAAAGTTGACATTAAAATCCACTGGTAAAGATTGAAGATTAAAATGAGGCATATTTCTGGATTTTATTCACTTTCCCATGTATCAGATTCCCCTTCAAGCACACATACCTCCTGAGTATTTCACTGAGAATAGAACAGCGTGAAATAATCTCTTCAGCAGCATCTCCAAAGACAGCAGAAGGCTCAGGTACAAAGTGCTTCAGCCCATTGATTCCTCTTCTCGTCAGTGACTACATTTAACATTTATCACTATATAGACAGAACTGCCTAGTCTATGAACATGTTTTAATCCACTGTTCTGGACATTTCTCATACATGAATTGTGGTAAAGGAGGAAAAATTAAGGGATCGAAATCACCCCTTTTTGCGACGCCTGTTAGTACCTCCCAGGGGCGCGAAACACTTTTCGCCTGAGGGGGGAGCCATATCGGCTGTCGTGAAATTGCCCGGGAGTTTGCGGAGATGCTGCCATGGCAGCGGCACGCACCGCGGGTAGTGCCCCAGGCTGCTGCACAATCAGCAATGACATCAGCGGCGTACGCGGCGACCCCTTTGCGTCGTGCGCCGGATATTGCCTCGCGCGGCTGGTGCGAGCGAGCATCAGCACTAGCCTCGTGGGTTGTGAAGCAGGCCGACATCTGCTTGTGGGGTAGAAGTTAAAGGGAAGGTGGCGAACACTCCGCGCCGCCATCTTGGCGGTTTTTCTGACTCACCGGTCGGCGCGAATTCTTGCCCCCTTGCGTGGTTCGGGCCATCATCGGGCAGCCCAGTACTCCGTTTTGGCTGCCAGGTGTAGCCCCAATACCACACTGCCCTGGTGGCCTAGCGCTGCCAATCGTGCCCCATTAGCCCCGCTGGACCTGCCCCAAGAGGAATTGAAGAGCGCAAGATTGCACTCCACTTCCTCCGAGGGGCTGTAAGGTTAATTCCATGGCCGGCGTAGGAAGTACCGCCCTGAGCATATTACCGCTACCAATCAAGGTGCAGGGCTATTTCTCCCCCTAAAGCAGTGATACTCATTTACCCTGATGTTAAACGTGTTATATGTGTATCCAAAACTCTTCTCTCCTTCATTTGCATTTTTTTCTCTCTCTCTCTGCATTAATTTCTGATCTCTCCCTCTTTCTCCATTCATTTGCCTCCCTCTCTTTCTCTGCATTCATTACAGTCTCAATCCCATTCGGTTCTTTCAACTTTCATTTTGTTCCCTTTCTTCTGCTTCTGTTTTTACCTTTAACTCTGTAACTATGGGTGGTAAAGGCAACAGCCATCAGGGTTCACGTGAGTGTCCGTTAGAGGCTGCCGCAGTTGGAGACATCGGCACCAGGTAGAAGCAGCAGCATTGGCACTCTCGTGGGTGGGCAAGGTCACTGTGCCTGGGGCATGGTCGGAAGAGATCCCAGTCATATTGGGATAAAGTTGGGGGTGTGGTCTGAGAATTTCTTGGTTTGAGGCCAACCGTAGGTGGCAAGGGTGCTAGCATCGGCAGGCTCAGCCATTGTGCGCACGAGTCAGTCAATTGCTCCAAGGTGGACTATCAACAAGAAGGTCGTGAGTTCGAGTCCCAATCCATGGACTTGAGCACAAAATCTATGCTGAAACTTCAATTACAGTATTATTGGAGTGCCGTGTTTCGAAGGAGAGTAGGGGCGTTTCTCCATCGTGTCTTGGCCAACATTGATCCCTTAATCAACGCACACACATTTTATACACACACACTAATTGAAAATAGTTTCTGCTATGGTAGGACTGTTTCCTTTGGATAACTAACCAAAACTTAGGACAGGGATCTCCGGGTGTGTGTTAATATTGGCTTGGAACCCCACCCCTCAGACAGAAAAGTTTGAAAACTGTTAGAATCATAGAATGGTTGCAGCACAGAAGGAGACCATTCAGCTAGTCCCACGACCCCACCCTTTCCCCGTAGCCCTGCAATTTTTTTTTCTTCAGGTACTTAGCCAATTCCCTTTTGAAAGCCATGATTGAATCTACCTCCACCACCCTCTCAGGCAGTGCATTCCACATGAGAGACTGGAGAAGCGAAATCACAAACCACGCCGACATCTCCAAGCAGCCAGTCAGAGAGTGACATAGGCAGAGTTGTGAAGGCAAATTGCCTGCCCAGGGCTGGCAGGAAAACCCAAAAAGCTTTTTCCTCACATAGCCTTTTGTTCTTCTGCCAATCATCTTAAATCTCTGTCCTCTGGTTCTTGACCCCTCTGCCAATGGGAACAGTTTCTCTCTATCTACTCTGTCTAGACCCATCATGGTTTTGAACACCTCTATCAAATCTCCTTTCAACCTTCTCTCTCTAAGGAGAATAACCCCAGCTTCTCCAGTCTATCCACATAACTAAAGTCTCTTATCTCTGGAGCCATTCTTGTAAGTCTGTTCTGCACCCTCTCTAAAGCCTTCACATCCTTCCTAAAGTGCAGTGCCCAGAATTGGACACAGTACCCCAGTTGAGGCTAAACCAGTGTTTTATAAAGGTTCATCATGACTTCCTTGCTTTTGTACTCTATGCCTCTATTTATGAAGCCCAGCATCCCATAAGCTTTTTTACCCGCTTTCTCAACCTGCCCTGCCACCTTCAACGATTTGTACATATATATCCCCAAGTCTCTTTGTTCATTAAACTCCTTTAGAATTGTTTATATTGCCTCTCCTCGTTCTTCCAACCAAAATGTATCACTTCGCACTTTATTACATTTAATTGCATCTGCCACATTTCCGCCCATTCCATCAGCCTGACTATGTCCCCTTGAAGTCTATCACTATCCTTCTCACTGTACACTATACTTCCAAGTTTTGTGTCATCTGCAAATTTTGTAATTGTGCCCTGAACACCCAAGTCCAAGTCATTAATGTACATATCAAGAAAATCAGTGGTCCTCGTACCAACTCCTGGGGAATACCACCTTCCTCCAGTCCAAAAAACAACCGTTTACCATTACTCTCAATTTCCTGTCACTGAGTCAATTTTGTATCCATGCTGCCACTGTACCTTTTATTCCATGGGCTTCAAGCCTATTACGTGGCATTTTATCAAATGCTTTTTGGAAGTCCATGTACATCACATCAACTGCATTGCCCTCATCAACCCTCTCTGTACCTCATCAAAAAAACTTGATCAAGTTAGTTAAACACGATTTGCCTTTAACAAATCTGTGCTGGCTTTCCTTAATTAATCCGCACTTGTCCAAGTGACTCTTAATTTTGTCCCAGATTATAGTTTCTAAAAACTTCCCCACTACCAAAGTTAAACTGACTGACTTGTAGATGCTGGGTTTATCCTCACATTCTTTTTTGAACAAGGGTGTAACATTCCTCTGGCACCACCCCTCCTATCAAGGAGAATTGGAAGATTATGGCCAGTACCGCCACAATTTTCACCTTTACTTCCCTCAGCATCCTAGGATGCATCCCATCCAGTCCTGGTGATTTATCTACTTTAAGTACAGCTATCCAGCCTTTCTAGTACCTTCTCTATCAATTTTTAGCTCATCCAGTATCTCAATTACCTCCTCTTTCACTGTGACTTTGGTAGCATCTTCTTCCTTGATAATGACAGATGGAAAGTACTCATTTAGTACCTCAGCCATGCCCTCTGCCTCCATGCTTGGGTCTCCATTTTGGTCCCCAATCGTTACCCCCACCCTCCTCCTCTTACTACCCGTTTACTACTTATATGCCGATAGAAAACTTTTGGATTCCCTTTTGTTAGTTACCAATCTATTCTCATACTCTCTCTTTGTCCCTCTTATTTCCTTTTTCACTTCCCCTCTGAACTTTCTATATTCAACCTGGTTCTCACTTGTATTCTCAACCTGGCATCTGTCATATACCCCCTTTTTCTGCTTCATCTTACTCTCTATCTCTTTTGTAATCCAGGGAGCTCTGACTTTGGTTGCCTTACCTTTCCCCCTGATGGGAATGTACCTCGACTGTATCCGAAACAGCTCCTCTTTAAAGGCAGTTTGATTACAGTTTTGTCTGCCAATCTTTGATTCCAATTTACCCAGGCCAGATCCATTCTCAACCCACTGAAATTGGCCTTCCTCCAATGAAGTATTTTTATTCCAGATTGCTCCCTATCCTTTTCCATAGCTAATCTAAACCTTATGATACTGAATTTAAAGAACTTGGCTTCCTTTTCTCACATCAAGAACAACTATGTATTCACAAAGTCTCTGCCTTTGACTCGAGTGTTCTCGACTCCATCCCGCAGCATGCGACTCGCCACCAACTCAGTGAAACTCCAACGTTGCACGAGGTAGGCAAAGCCATAAAACTGCTGAAGAATAACAAGGCTACAGGTGCGGATGGAATCCCTGCTGAGGCGCTAAAGTATGGCGGAGAGGCGCTGTTGGTGCGGATACATGACCTCAACTCTCTCATCTGGAGAGAGGAGAGCAAGCCGGGAGATCTGAGAGACGCAGTGATTGTGACCATTTTTTTTTTTAAAAAGGGGACAAGTCCGACTGCGGCAACTACAGGGGAATCTCCCTGCTATCAGCCACTGGGAAAATTGTCGCTCGAGTTCTCCTCAATCGACTTCTCCCTGTGGCCGAGGAGCTCCACCCGGAATCACAATGCGGATTTCGTCCCCTACGGGGCACAACAGACATGATCTTTGCAGTGCGACAGCTGCAGGAAAAATGCAGGGAGCAGCGCCAGCCCTTATACATGGCCTTTTTCGATCTTACAAAGGCCTTTGACACCGTCAACCGTGAGGGTCTATGGAGCGTCCTCCTCCGTTTCGGATGCCCCCAAAAATTTGTCAACATGCTTCGCCTGCTCCACGATGACATGCAGGGGTGATCCTTACCAACGGATCTATTACAGACCCAATTCACGCCCGGACCGGGGTCAAACAGGGCTGCGTCATCACTCCAACCCTCTTCTAAATCTTCCTCGCCGCCATGCTCCACCTCACAATCAATAAGCTCCCCGCTGGAGTGGAACTAAACTACAGAACCAGTAGGAAGCTGTTTAACCAACGCCGCCTCCAGGCCAGGTCCAAGATCACCCCAACCTCTGTCGTTGAGCTGCAGTATGCAGACAACGCCTGCATCTGTGCACAGAGACTGAACTCCAGGATATAGTCAATGTATTCACTGAAGCATATGAAAGCATGGGCCTTATGCGTAAGACGTAGGTCCTCCACCAGCCTGTCCCCGCTGCACAGCACTGCCCTCCAATCATCAAGATTTACGGCACGGCCCTCGACAACATGGACCATTTCCCATATCTCGGGAGCCTCTTATCAACAAAGGCAGACATTGATGCGGAGATTCAACATCGCCTCCAGTGCGCCAGTGCAGCCTTCGGCCATCTGAGGAAAAGAGATTTTGAAGACCAGGCCCTCAAATCTAAACCAAGCTCATGGTCTACAGGGTTGTAGTAATATCCACCCTCCTGTAAGGATCTGAGGCATGGACGATGTATAGAAGGCACCTCAAGTCACTGGAGATATATCACCAATGATGTCTCCGCAAGATCCTGCAAATCCTCTGGGAGGACAGGCACATCAACATCAGTGTCCTTTACAAGGCTAATATCCCCAGTATTGAAGCACTGACTACTCTCGATCAGCTTTGCTGGGTAGGCCACATAGTTCGCATGCCAGATACGAGACTCCCTCAGCAAATGTTTTATGCGGAGCTCCATCGTGGTAAACTAGCCAAAGGAGGACAGCGGAAACGTTATAAGGACACCCTCAAAGCCTCCCTGGTAAAGTGCGACATCACCACTGACACCTGGGAGACCCTGGCCGAAGACCGCCCGAGGTGGAGAAAGTGCATCCGGGAGGGCGTTGAGCTCTTCGAGTCTCAACGCAAAGAGTGAGGAGTATTTGGAGTATTCGGATCCCAGGAGAGGGCTCTGAGCTAGTTAGAGTGGGTGAGAGCTGAGATGAACAGGACCCCAAGAAAGAATGCAAAAGCAGGAGGCAACAGAGCAGAGTAGCACTGGGGTAAGTGTAAACCACAAGGTGATAGGAAGGGACAATATGTATGAATATAAAGGGGCTGCAGGAGGGGTCAAAACTAAAAATCATGGTTTAAAAACTAGTATTAAAACACTCTACCTAAACGCACGCAGCATTCGAAATAAAGTAAATGAGTTGACGGCACAAATCATTACAAATGGGTATGATTTGGTGGCCATTACAGAAACATGGTTGCAGGGTGGCCAAGACTGGGAATTAAACATACAAGGGTATCTGACAATTCGGAAAGATAGACAAGAAGGGAAAGGAGGTGGGGTAGCTCTGTTAATAAAGGAAGATATCAGGGCAGTTGTGAGAGACGATATTGGCTCTAATGAACAAAATGTTGAATCATTGTGGGTGGAGATTAGAGATAGTAAGGGGAAAAAGTCACTGGTGGGCGTAGTTTATAGGCCCCCAAATAATAACTTCACACTGGGGTGGGCAATAATCAAGGGAAAAATGGAGGCATGTGAAAAAGGAACGGCAGTAATCATGGGGGATTTTAACCTACATATCGATTGGTCAAATCAAATCGCATGGGGTAGCCTTGAGGAGGAATTCATAGAATGCGTACGGGATTGTTTCTTAGAACAGTATGTTACAGAACCTACAAGGGAGCAAGCTATCTTAGATCTGGTCCTGTGTAATGAGACAGGAATAATAAACGATCTCCTAGTAAAAGATCCTCTCGGAATGAGTGATCACAGTATGGTTGAATTTGTAATACAGATTGAGGGTGAAGAAGTAGTGTTTCAAACGAGCGTACTATGCTTAAAGAAAGGGGACTACAGTGGGATGAGGGCAGAGTTGGCTAAAGTAGACTGGGAACACAGACTAAACGGTGGCACAATTGAGGAACAGTGGAGGACTTTTAAGGAGCTCTTTCATAGTGCTCAACAAAGATATATTCCAGTGAAAAAGAAGGGCGGTAAGAGAAGGGATAACCAGCCATGGATAACCAAGGAAATAAAGGAGAGTATCAAATTAAAAACCAATGAGTATAAGGTGGCCAAGGTTAGTGGGAAACTAGAAGATTGGGAAAATTTTAAACGACAGCAAAGAATGACTAAGGAAGCAATAAAGAAAGGAAAGATAGATTACGAAGGTAAACTTGCGCAAAACATAAAAACAGATAGTAAAAGCTTTTACCGATATATAAAACGGAAAAGAGTGACTAAAGTAAATGTTGGTCCCTTAGAAGATGAGAAGGGGGATTTAATAATGGGAAATGTGGAAATGGCTGAGACCTTAAACAATTATTTTGCTTCGGTCTTCACAGTGGAAGACACAAAAACCATGCCAAAAATTGCTGGTCACGGGAATGTGGGAACGGAGGACCTTGAGACAATCACTATCACTAAGGAGGTAGTGCTGGACAGGCTAATGGGACTCAAGGTAGATAAGTCCCCTGGTCTGAATGAAATGCATCCCAGGGTATTAAAAGAGATGGCGGAAGTTATAGCAGATGCATTCGTTATAATCTACCAAAATTCTCTGGACTCTGGGGAGGTACCAGCGGATTGGAAAGCAGCTAATGTAACGCCTCTGTTTAAAAAAGGGGGCAGACAAAAGGCAGGTAACTATAGGCCGGTTAGTTTAACATCTGTAGTGGGGAAAATGCTTGAAACTATCATTTAGGAAGAAATAGCGGGATATCTAGATAGGAATAATGCAATCAAGCAGACGCAACATGGATTCATGAAGGGGAAATCATGTTTAACTAATTTACTGGAATTCTTTGAGGATATAACGAGCATGGTGGATAGAGGTGTACCGATGGATGTGGTGTATTTAAATTTCCAAAAGGCATTCGATAAGGTGCCACACAAAAGGTTACCGCAGAAGATAAAGGTACGTGGAGTCAGAGGAAATGTATTAGCATAGATAGAGAATTGGCTGGCTAACAGAAAGCAGAGAGTCGGGATAAATGGGTCCTTTTCGGGTTGGAAATCGGTGGTTAGTGGTATGCCACAGGGATCGGTGCTGGGACCACAACTGTTTACAATATACATAGATGACCTGGAAGACGGGACAGAGTGTAGTGTAACAAAATTTGCAGATGACACAAAGATTAGTGGGAAAGCGGGTTGTGTAGAGGACACAGAGAGGCTGCAAAGAGATTTTGATAGGTTAAGCGAATGGGCTAAGGTTTGGCAGATGGAATACAATGTCGGAAAATGTGAGGTCATCCACCTTGGGGAAAAAAACAGTAAAAGGGAATATTATTTGAATGGGGAGAAATTACAACATGCTGTGGTGCAGAGGGACCTGGGGGTCCTTGTGCATGAATCCCAAAAAGTTAGTTTGCAGGTGCAGCAGGTAATCAGGAAGGCGAATGGAATGTTGGCCTTCATTGCGAGACGGATGGAGTACAAAAGCAGGGAGGTCCTGCTGCAACTGTACAGGGTATTGGTGAGGCCGCACCTGGAGTACTGCGTGCAGTTTTGGTCACCTTACTTGAGGAAGGATATACTAGCTTTGGAGGGGGTACAGAGACGATTCACTAGGCTGATTCCAGAGATGAGGGGGTTACCTTATGATGATAGATTGAGTAGACTGGGTCTTTACTCGTTGGAGTTCAGAAGGATGAGGGGTGATCTTATAGAAACATTTAAAATAATGAAAGGGGTAGACAAGATAGAGGCAGAGAGGTTGTTTCCACTGGTCAGGGAGACTAGAACTAGGGGGCACAGCCTCAAAATACGGGGGAGCCAATTTAAAACCGAGTTGAGAAGGAATTTCTTCTCCCAGAGGGTTGTGAATCTGTGGAATTCTCTGCCCAGGGAAGCAGTTGAGGCTAGCTCATTGAATGTATTCAAATCACAGATAGATAGATTTTTAACCGATAAGGGAATTAAGGGTTACGGGGAGCGGGCAGGTAAGTGGAGCTGAGTCCACGGCCAGATCAGCCATGATCTTGTTGAATGGCGGGGCAGGCTCGAGGGGCTAGATGGCCTACTCCTGTTCCTAATTCTTATGTTCTTATGTAAGAGGCCAAGCGCAGGCAACGGAAGGAGCATGCGGCAAAACAGCTCCACCGATCCCTTCCCTCAACGAATGTCTGTCCCACCTGTAACTGGGTCTGTGGCTCTCGTATAGGACTGTTCAGCCATCAAAGAACCCACTTAGGGAGTGGAAGCAAGTCTTCCTCAATTCCGAGGGACTGCTTATGATGATTCACAAAGTCCATGTGTGTAGACAATTGATGAGAACAAGGTTGAATTTGAGTTGTGATGCTCCCACACCTGAATAGCCTGAAAGCAACACACACTGTCTAAGCACCCCCATGTTGACTTGGGTAAGGTAGCAAAGGGTGGGCGGCACCAGTGGATTTGTACGAATCGCTGCCTGTAAAGAGAGGCGCGCTGTGTACCCTGCGACATATTTAACACCTTCCAGGAAATTTACCTATACAGCCCTCACCAGCTGCAGAATGCGGCCCGTCAGCTGTCAGTTGACGGATTCCACATTTTTAAAAGGCCACGGCTTTGAGCGAATGTGGTTTAGAAAACAAAATCGCAAACCATATCAGTGGCTGCACTTCCAAGTCCTGGGCATCCTTTGGCACCTTTGATGAAAAGTACACTTTCCAAATCTATCCGATATTAGGTATACATCATTCATTATTCACCTCTCAGGGCTCACAAATTCTACTGCTATTGTCTTCCCATCATCTGTACGCAGATCCTAATCAGTCCTTCACAATACAAAATGAACAAAAGTCTGTTCTCCAGGCTTCAGATGAGCATGTCGATGCTTGTTTTAATTCCTATCCTTCTAACCGTAACCACAGATTCACCTGCAATGGCTTCTCTCTTTGCGATCCCACACAGTCACCTCTGGTGTCCCTCAAGGATCTATCCTTGGCCCCCTTCTATTTCTCATCTACATGTCTCCCCTTGGTGACATACCCCGGCTACACAACGTGAGGTTTTACATATATGCTAAAGATACCAAGCTCTACCTCCTTTCCACCTTTCTAGAACCATCTACCATCTCTATCAGACTTCTTGTCTGACATCCAGCACTGCATAAGTAGAAATTTCCTCCAATTACATATTGGGAAGACTGAAGACATTGTCTTCGGGTTCATGACATAAACTCCATTCCCTTTCCGCTGATTTGATCTCTCTCCCCGGGAACTGTCTAAGGCTGACCAAGTCGGTTCGCAACCTTGGTGTCATATCTGATCACGAATTTAGCTTCCTACCTCATATCCGTTCTATTACAAAGACTTCCCATTTTCACCTTCGTAATATTACCCGTCTCTGCCGTTAAAGGCGTTGTATAAATATAAGTTGTTATTATTATTAATTGTGCCAATCGAGGTTTATGCAATTCCTCCTCCCAAGGAAACATGAAGCTTAAGTGATGTGCTAAACAATTGAAAACAAACACAAACGGTTTACACATGGTCCAAAAAATGTGAGTTAGGCTGCGCAAGAACAAAGACAATACAAGGGTAAGATCCAACAGTTTAAGTAATGCTATAAAATTTGTACTTGGTGGTCAGTGATCCCTAATCACAGGTCTTTCGTGGTACAACTGGTTAGCACATGGTACTTGTATAGAAGTACATGTCCAAGGAATGTGGATGTTGGGGGAATACACTTCTACCTCTCGCGTGATGCCCACCATCTGCATTTGCTTAGAGGTCACAAGTAATTTCAATGGATCTAAAAAGGACAGAACAGGGTACGTTCTAAATGGTGAAAGGGTAAAAACAGTGGAGGTCCAAAGAGACTTGGGGGTCCAGATACATCATTAAAATGTCATTAACAGGAATGGAAAATAATCAAAAAGGCTAATGGAATGTTGGCCTTTATATGTAGAAGACTAGAATACAAGGGGGTAGAAGTTATGCTGCAGCTATACAAAACCCTGGTTAGACCACATCTGGAGTACTGTGAGCAGCTCTGGGCACCATACCATTGGAAGGATATATTGACCTTGGGGGGAGTGCAGTATAGGTTTAGCAGAATGATACCCGGACTTCAAGGTTTAAGTTACGAGGAGAGATTACACAAATTAGGGTTGTATTCCCTAGAATTTAGAAGGTTAAGAGGTGATCTGATCGAAGTTTGCAAGATATTAAAGGGACAGGTATAGTTCCCTGTAGTCTGGAGAACTGTTGGATGTTTGGCAAATCATTCTGGCTCAATAATGGAACCTGATGGAGTGGAGTCATCACTGGCCCCTGGGATTCTTCCCCATTAGCCCCAGATAACCAATGCCCTAACTCAGGGAGCTTTCCTGTAGTCGCAAGCTATACACTGTTAAGCTAGTTAAACTGCAGCAGTGCCTCTGCACACAATTGTGGGGGGTTCCCTAAATCTTGCTTCCGTTAATCTGCCGAAGCTGTCTTGACTTGGGTAACTGAGATGTGGGAGAATATGTGTGCTGTTTATCTGAGATTTCTCGGTGGCTTAGTTCCGAGAGGCAAACATGGTGAAGGGTTTCCTCAACTATCAGACAGTTGGCTCACCAAAATAAATTGAAAGAGCAGAAAATATGAGTAAGGGAAATGATGGGATCTCAGGGTTTAGATTACATCCAGAATCCACTCGAAGGTCACTCTTGTGCTTTGACATTTGTAACTTTTCCTCTCATCCCCCCTTTTTAATCCTTCTGTTACTTTCTTAAAAACATATAGCCACTACTCTGGTGCTTAAGGTACTGAGACAGCTACTTAACAGTGCATAACGAGCCCAATTTCTATCCAGTCATGTATGGTGCCACAAATGCAGAATTTGGCGAGCTGAACGGAGAGGACAAGTGCAAACAAACAAGTATTGACTGTATTTCATAGAGTCTTGCAATTCAACATCACTGCAAGGATTTTACCCATGATCTATGGCCATACGTTCCTGGAGTACACAGCAGCACCGACAAAAAAAAAAGGTTTCCATCTTCTCTACGATTAATGAGAAGCACCCATGAACATGTAGGTTTGCTTTTAGTACCTACCCATTAAATAAAGGATAGGCTACTGTGGAGGGAGAGTTACAGAACTTCTTTCAGTAACCCACAGGCACCATGTAAGTTATGATGATCTTTCACATGATGGAACTCCTCACATTCAAACTATTGAGACATTCTCTCTTTTCCCTGGATCGCTGGCTTCTAGTTGCATCTTTGAACAGGAGTTTCATCATCAGTTTTTCCCCAAGGTACTGCTCCACCACTTGCCTAAATTCCATTGGGACAACTTAATACTCATGTTGTACCACACATTTTGCACCTAAAATTCTTCCATATCGGAAAAAAAAATCTACAGCACAACTTGTCTATTGGTCTCTTGTATATCTGCTCTCCTTACTGCATAAAAGTTCTGAGATCAAGGTTTTCCTGGACAAAATTGAAATTGCTCTTATTGATCTGCCTGTCAATCAATGTCATCTTTCCTTCCCAGCAGAATATTTGCAAATAAGAGGTTCTGAACCATATCAAAATATCAGCTGAATGATGGAGCTGTTTGACAACTTCAATGAACAGGAACAAAACTGAAGAAAAAAATCACAGTGGATAGGACATGTAATTAACATATTTTATGGGATTCAGAGCAGTCTGACACGCTGACAGCCAATAACTGTTAGCATCTATATAGGTCCAAGTGTCATATTAGAATGATTATTATTACAATGGCCGTGCTTCTAGGATAATTGTTGGAGTGGAAAGATTTTTGGAATCAGCCCAACAGCCTAAATTCTACAAAAGCTGTTTAAAGGATGGTGGAACGACGATGTTGCCTCATGGAAGGCTGGCAGTGGAGTTAAGACACATTACTGCCCTCGTAAAAGAAAGAACTTACATTTCTATAGGACATCCCAAAGTGCTTTACAACCAATTAAGTACTTTTAAAGTGCAGTCACTGTTGTAATGTAGGGAACTTGGCAAGTAATTTGCACACAGATAGGTTCCACAAACAGCAATTAGATAACGGCCAGATAGTTCATTTTAGTGATGCTGAAGGTTAAATGTTGGCCAAAATACCAGGGAGAATTTCACTACTCTTCTTCAAAGTAGTGCAGTGGGAAGGTAGACAGGGCCTCAGTTTAATGTCTTATCCGAAAGTTGGTACCTCCGACAGTGCAGCACCCCCTCAGTTCAGCACTGGAGTACCAGCCTAGATTTTATGCTCAGGTCTCTGGATTGGCTCTTGAACCCAATTTGATTCAGAGATGAGAGTGCTATCCACTGAGGCCATGTGCATTATTAATTTACTTGTAGCAATTCCTCTCTAATAGTTCTGGCAGTGGCTGCTCTTAATCTTGGAACTTCGCTGTAGAGAGTCAGTGATACATTAGACCAGCTCAGTGCAACCGATCCTGCTCATATTAATTTAGAAAGGAAATTATTGTAAACTCCTTATTGAAAATGAAAGGATCTGCAAGTGATTCCTTTATGATTTTGCCAATTTTTTCCATCCTCATCTTTGGAACCGTTAAATCCTGCTGAGGCAGCTTGCACTCATCAGAGGACCATTCCCCATGTAAGAGCTCAGTGAGCACTGGGCAGCAATTTTTCATAGATGGCCCCAGTACTGTTCTTAACCAAAACATACACGCACTCACACACACATGGGCATTTCCAGGCACACACACATGTCTACGCATATATAGATGCACACTCGCATGCACATATGCATACACACACAAGCATACAACCTCCGCACGCACATATACACACACAGGGCCCAAGTTTCGGCCTCAGTTGCTCCTGATTTTTTGGAGCAACTGGTGTAGAACGGAGTATCTAAGAAATTCAAATTCTCGGCATTTAGTTTGCTCCAGTTCTAGTCAGTTAGAACAGTTTCACTTTGGAACAGAATTTTTTTTTCAAAAGGGGGCGTGTCAGGCCACTTACGCCTGTTTTCAAAGTTTCGGCAGTGAAAACTTACTCCAAACTAACTTAGAATGGAGTAAGTGAAGATTTTTGTACGCTCGAGAAAACCTTGTCTACACGTTAGAAAATCAGGCGTAGGTTACAAATCAGGCGTAGGGAATGGGAGGGGGGGGGGGTTTAAAGGGAAGTTTACAAACATTAAACACTTCAGTTTTACAAATAAAGAGCCATCATCAATAATAAATGATAAAAACATCAATAAATCAATCAAAAAAAATTAATAAGAAATAATTTTTTTTTTAAATCAATAAATAAAACATTTTTGACTTACCGACTGCAGCACTGGGAGCCCTCCAACAGCGTGCTGGGAGGCCCCCGCCCCCCCCAATGTGTCTCTGTCGGTGTCTCTATCTCTCTGTCTGTCTGTGTGTGTCTCTCACTCTCTGTCTGTCAGTGTCTGTGTTTCTGACAGCGAGGGGAGGGAGAAGGGGGAGGGAAGGGGGAGAAGGGGGGAGAAGGGGAAGGGGGGAGGAGGAGAAGGAGAAGGGGGGAAAGGAGAAGGGGGGAAAGGAGAAGGGGGGAAAGGAGAAGGGGGGAAAGGAGAAGGGGGGAAAGGAGAAGGGGGGAAAGGAGAAGGGGGGAAAGGAGAAGGGGGGAAAGGAGAAGGGGGGAAAGGAGAAGGGGGGAAAGGAGAAGGGGGGAAAGGAGAAGGGGGGAAAGGAGAAGGGGGGAAAGGAGAAGGGGGGAAAGGAGAAGGGGGGAAAGGAGAAGGGGGGAAAGGAGAAGGGGGGAAAGGAGAAGGGGGGAAAGGAGAAGGGGGGAAAGGAGAAGGGGGGAAAGGAGAAGGGGGGAAAGGAGAAGGGGGGAAAGGAGAAGGGGGGAAAGGAGAAGGGGGGAAAGGAGAAGGGGGGAAAGGAGAAGGGGGGAAAGGAGAAGGGGGGAAAGGAGAAGGGGGGAAAGGAGAAGGGGGGAAAGGAGAAGGGGGGAAAGGAGAAGGGGGGAAAAGGAGAAGGGGGGAAAAGGAGAAGGGGGAAAAGGAGAAGGGGGAAAGGAGAAGGGGGGAAAGGAGAAGGGGGGGAAAGGAGAAGGGGGGGAAAGGAGAAGGGGGGGAAAGGAGAAGGGGGGAAAGGAGAAGGGGGGAAAGGAGAAGGGGGGGAAGGAGAAGGGGGGGAAGGAGAAGGGGGGGAAGGAGAAGGGGGGGAAAGGAGAAGGGGGGGAAGGAGAAGGGGGGGAAAGGAGAAGGGGAGAAGGAGAAGGGGGAGAAGGAGAAGGGGGGAAAGAAGGGGGAAGGAGAAGGGGGGAAAGGAGAAGGAGGGGGAAAGGAGAAGGAGGGGGAAAGGAGAAGGGGAAAAGGAGAAGGGGGGAAGGCGAGAAAGGAGGAGGGGGGAGGGGGGAGGGGGGAGGGAGGAGGGGAGGGAGGAGGGGGGAGGGAGGAGGGAGGGAGGAGGGGGGAGGGGGGAAGGGGGGGAAGGTGGGAAGGAGAAGGGGGGAAGGAGAAGGAGGGGGGAGAAAGGGGGGAAAGGAGAAGGAGGGGGGAGAAAGGGGGAAAGGAGAAGGAGGGGGGAGAAAGGGGGGAAAGGAGAAGGAGGGGGAGAAAGGGGGGAAAGGAGAAGGAGGGGGAAGGAGAAGGAGGGGGAAAGGAGAAGGAGGGGGGGAAGGAGGGGGGAAGGAGGGGGGGAAAGGGGAAGGAGGGGGGAAAGGGAAAGGAGGAAAGGAGAAGGAGGAAAGGAGAAGGAGGGGGGGAAAGGAGAAGGGGGGGGAAGGAGAAGGGGGGGGGGAGGGGAAGGAGAAGGGGGGGGGGAGAAGGAGGGGGGGAAGGAGAAGGAGGGGGGGAGGAAGGAGAAGGAGGGGGGGAGGAAGGAGAAGGAGGGGGGGGGAAGGAGAAGGAGGGGTGGGAAGGAGAAGGAGGGGTGGAAAGGAGAAGGAGGGGGGAGGAAAGAGAAGGAGGGGAGGAAAGAGAAGGAGGGGGGAGGAAAGAGAAGGAGGGGAGGAAAGAGAAGGGGGGTGGAAGGAGAGGAGGGGGAAAGGAGAAGGAGGGGGGGAAAGGAGAAGGAGGGGGAGGAAAGGAGAAGGGGATAGGGGAAAGGAGAAGGGGGGAGGGGGAAGGAGAAGGGGGGAGTGGAAAGGAGAAGGAGGAGGGAGGCTGAACGGGCTGGGCCCAAGACTTCGGGCCCCAGCACCAGATTTATAGGTAGGTGGCGTTGGGTCGGGTCGGGTCGGGTCCGGGGTCCGGAGCGCGGATCGGGTCGGGGGGAGCGCGGGTCGGGTCGGGTCGGCCGGGGGGGGGGGGATGGAGGGAGGTCGGGTCGGGTCAGATCGTGTCGGGGGCGGGGGGAGGGAGGTCAGGTTGGGTTAGGTCCGGTCCGGGTGGGGGAGGGGGAGGGAGCGCGGGTCGGGTAGGGTCAGGGGGGTGGTGGGAGGGAGGTCGGTTCGGTTCGGGGGAGGAAGGAGGGAGGTCAGGTCGGGTGGGGAGCGCGGGTCGGGTCCAGACCGGGGGGTCGGGTCGGGTCGGGTCCGGGGGCTGGGGGGGAAAGCGGGAGTCGACTCGGGTCGGGAGGAAGCAGGAGCTGGGCGTGGGAGGCAGCCTTATGCACGCAGCCTCAGTGAGGCCATTCGGCCAGGGCTAGGGGCTGCGTGCTTTGGGCCCCTCCCACACAGTTTTGGCCACCTGGAGCTACTGCACATGCGCGCCCACTGTAGCGCGCATATGCAGAGGTCCCGGCACTGTTTTCAGCGCAGGGACCTAGCTCCGCCCCCTACAGCTCGTGCTGCACCGCACCCGGCTCCAAAGGGCCTCCAGGGAGCCGGAGAATCTGTAAGTTTTTTTTAGGCGCACTTTGTGGCGCGAAAAATGGGCGTCCAGGTCGGGGCTGCGCTGTTCTAGGCGCGGCCCGAAACCTGGGCCCACAGTTTCCAGCAGGAGTAATCAGTAACAGGAACTCTGCGTTGATTTCTCCCCTCTCTAATTCAGAGGGACTGAAATCTATTGCACCATCTCAACTGGGATCAGAGACCAGGAATCAAAACAGAGACTATTTAGTCTGTATGGCTCCCTGCTACACCAGAGAATGCCTTCACCCATTGGGCCATTGCGAAACAATAGCTAATTTATTTTTTTAACATTTTATAATTTTTAAGTAGCCCAGAGGAGGCGGAGGGAGGGGGTTAATGATAGTCAATGGAATTTTTTGTCTTCCTCATGGTCCTAAGCATTATGATCTACAACCCGATTAAGGCTAACACAATGTTAGGTGGAGTTTGGTGCAATGAGCCACAGCCCTAAGCTATCCTTACACTGCCCTGTTTTCATTTACAACGCCATCCTTATGGTCTCTCTCATCTCATTTAGATTGTTAATTGAATACTTGAACAGATCAGACATTAAGGCCATTTTAAAATGTAACCACCAATTCTGTCCCATGAAAAATAACTGAAATACTTAAATAACTCCAACCATAGATTTATTCCATGATGGCACCAACTCAGTGCAAACTGACAACAGGTGTAAAAAGTTTACTATATCCCAACCTCGTCCTTCCCATAAGTATTCACCCTGTCCTCTTCACAGGTGTATACTGACAACAGTTTATTTGCAAGGATTACCTAGTTAATGAAAGCCACGGAGTCTCAAAGAATATAACGGATATGTATCAACTCCACCAATGTTAGATCTTGCAACATGAATTCTAAGTAGATTGAAAATTCGCACCCCATTTATCATCGAATGATAAATCACAGAAAGAGACCTTTGGCCCATTGTGCCTGTGCCGCTCTTTTGAAAGAGCTGTCTAAATTAGCCCCAATCCCTTGCTCATTCCCCAAAGCCCTTTTCTCTCCTTCAAGTATTTATCCCATTCCCTTTTGAGTGTAACTGTTGAACTGATTCCTCTACAGGCAGTGCATTCCAATCATAATAACTCTCTATGTAAAACAATTTCTCCTTATTTCAACCTCTTTTCTCTGACAGCGATCGTGTCTTTGGTGGCAACTTTTTAAACATAATACCATGATGCCAGTGTCATGATTCCCCTTGATAAGTGATTTCCCAGGGTGCCTCTGACTACTGTATACCACAAGGCTGACAAATATAAACATCAGCTGCCAGTGACACCAAGGATAGGTCCTGCAATTTAGGGTCAGGCCACAGGCAGATTGAGAGGTCAATCCCCAATGTGCTTTCAGCATCCTTTGGCTGAACAGATCATCCAAAATTTGGGAAAGAAAGACTGAGCTTGCAGTTGCATAGTGCCTTTATCATGTCCTAATGACCTCCCAAAGCACTTTCCAATTTCTGAAGTATAATCATTATTATGTAGACAAACACAGCATTTAATTTGCACAGAATAAGATCCCAAAAATGAAATGATCAATTAATCTATTTTTGGTGGTACTGATTGAGGAAGGAATGTTGTCCAGGACACCAGGAGAACTTTCTGCCCTGTCAAATTACACCTTGGGAATTTTCCAGTCCGCCTGAACAGACAGGTGTGGCCTAAGGTTAAAAAGCCCATTTGAAAGATGGCACTTCCTCAGTACTACACTGAAGTGTTCGCCGAGATTACACACTCTGACTCAGAGGTGAGAGTGCTACCAACTAAGCCAAGCTGCAAGATTGGCAAAGTCTTCAAAGAGTGCATGATTTCCAACAATTGTGCCTACATATATCTTACACCATGTTATCTGCTGTGCTTTTTCTATCCTGCAGTTTAAACTGGCCAGATTCAGCAAGGCAAACAGATCTATATTATCGATGGGCCATGAAACTTGGCACAAAAGAAAAACATTGGAATGAGAATAACCAATCAAGTTGGTTTTAAAATTCAACTTTTAGAACATTTTCTGAATTACAATAATGCTCAACATCTACTTTACATAATGCACTCATTTTTAACAAGATAGACATCAAAACAGATTACACTTCAGGTATTTTTTCAGCATTTCTTTTTTATTTATTCCCTATAGTTCTTGACAATTGAAATATAAACTTCTACGGTTTAC